>NC_135500.1:117782386-117889886 GCF_052857255.1 Amblyomma americanum | reverse complement strand
AGCAGCGATTTTGACGCGTCGTTTCGAGGAAATGGGATATAGTATGCGATGCTTGAAAGCATCGTAAAGGCGTTCATTTCGTTGTCTGAAAGTTTGGCAGGCTTCCCGAACGTTGAGAGCCGCCGATGCTGCACGCCTCAGTAACTTTCTTCGGGTGCACGGAAAGCTCGGCTTGCTATTGCACGCGAAAAGGCGCTCTCGCTATATTCCTCGTAATCGCTATCTGACGTACTTTCCGGGACATCAAACGCGCAGGTTGCCGACGGCTGCGCACCATACGGCGAACCGTTGAAATGTTGCCGAGAAAGGCCGCCGACGTTCGGGAGCTATGATTGGCTGCTCTGTTAAGCGACTGAGAGTTCCGTTTCTCACGACGAAGCGTCTAAGGGTACACCCGACGCGGTAACGACGTGCCGCGGCGGGACTCGGTACTACTTTTCTTCGTGTCGGTCTTGTCTGATATTCTTTTGTGCGGCTTTTTTTAAACAGAAAGGGCGCGTTTCTTAAGACCATGTGTTCAGGAACTTCTATTCGTAAACACTACTCATCTTTCTCTACACTCTGGAATCTTTCCTTATGTTACAATGCTGTCCACTAGTTTTTCTTTTATGCGCCCACAAAGTAAACCCACCGCTGCAGTCGTGCGCTTTTCCCCTTTTCGCGCCTGCGAAGCCGAACCTCACATTACAGACGTAGACATGTTACATTTGCGAAAATACGGGATTTTCTTCTAGGCAGTAACCAAGACAGTGATGATAGATTACCTGCGCGTAATACCTTCGGTCTTCATACTACCCACTGAAGCTGCCGTCACCAAAAAATCGTCCACTTCAACTGCTGAAAGAGTGCATCGATGTACTTTCGCGTTCGAGGGTTGTTAGCATGATAAGAACTGACGTGGTAGCGGTGTGTCACAGTTTCGTGGCATGTGAAGACGTCTTTCCCACTGCTTCGTATTTAAAACCACACAGGGCGTGGGCGGGAAAGACAAAGACCAAATGTTTTTTTCCTTTTCAAACTCGGAAGAAAAGGCGTTGTCACCAAAGTCATCACACAACCACTTACGCTGCTGGTCCCGGCGCTTCAGTCTGGGCTGTTAAATACCCCACCCTCTGGCCCAAATGCCGCGAGTTTTGTAGCAGTGTGGGTAAAACTGAAGCGAAGCTGAAGCGCTCAGTGCTCTTCTAGCTGCGAAGATTTCCCTGGGGTCAAAGTTTAAGAGTGCAGCAGACCGTTAAGGCCGCAGTGACGTCAGACGCGCCCTATGTAGCACCCGCTTCAACAAGAGGACGCACCGCCTCTAATGGGTGGCTCTCAGTGGACGGTTCAGACGCACGCCGCTGCTTGGTAAGCGAGTAACGACGACTCGTGTCTCTTCCGACCACTCTCTCCGGGAATTTTCTGCTCCAGTTGTGGTTTGACACTTAGCCGTGCTTGATTTTTGTTTTATTCTGCCGCTTGCGCTAAGCTTCCAACTTCGAATGACAAGGATTGGTGCAAGGGAGGTGAGAACATGTCTGGCGGCATTGGAATTTATTTCTTGAAGTCGTTTCAGGACACTGGAAAGAAAGTAATGAGAGACATTTCTTTTTATCAGCAACAACTAGCCGCTATCAAATCGTAGTCAAGAAGTATCTCGCTTATAAAATATTTAGTAGGAAACTAAATGTTGCGTAGCTTTCAGTTAATGTGGGAGTGTCAGACCTGAAATTTCACGCAAGAGGGGAGCTCAAGGTTGTCCTTTTTGGTGATGTGATATTTGATGCCTAAGTGCATAGAGGGGGTGCGTAATGATGCTGAAAAGATAAATGCGGTTAAAGGAATATCAGAGCTGCCGAGAAGGAATACGCGACCAGAAAGTCTTGCGTTTACTGAGTAAGCATCGTGGTAGCTCTTCGGCCGCTCTTGAACGGCGTCTTAACGATGGCTACATTTCTCCTGCTTTATTTTAACCTCAGCTGTAAAATGGAACCAGTCGGATAACAAGTTTAGAAAGCTCGACCCAGGAACATCGCGAATTATTTTTCAAGATATGGAGAACATGTTCTGCACGAGGTATAAAGATTAACTTCGCAGAAGCGGCTAGAAACAGTGCTGCCACTCCTATAGCTTTATACGACCGTCTGCAGGAACTTCTAATATAAGTACCGTACTTGAGATATTTGATCGTATATTCTATTCTCTGTTCTGCTTCGAGCATTGTCGATAGGTGAACTGGTCAATGCGAAGCTTTTTTTTAAGTGCTTCTGATGTCAAGCCGTTTAACATATACGACCGTCTGCAGAAACTTCTTATAGAAGTACCGTACTTGAGATATTTGATCGTATATTCTATTCTCTGTTCTGCTTCGAGCATTGTCGATAGGTGAACAGGTCAATGCGAAGCTTTTTTCTAAGTGCAGGTTTATAAAAAGACGTTTTGCTCGATGCGTATATTATGCATGCTTTCTTCGCATACCACGCGCTCAGTCAGTGACCCGTAAACTTGTGCGAAGTATAAAAAAAAAACTTCAGCAAAGTCTGACGAAAGACTCCATTACTGTTGATAAAGAGATCTCAGTGCAAGCACTTTGCAAACGCGGCCGCTGGAAATGGGATTCGCTTGGTCGATACAGTTCGCTCTTAAAACTCCCAAAGCTATAGCTAGCTAACCTCGTTTTCAAAGTCGTTTCGTAAATCTCGTTCTTGGGATACTTTTTGCGCAAATCGGTTTAACGAGAGCTTTGGGAAAAGCATAATGATTCTTTTCATTCTAGATAAAAAAATTATAAGTTTGCATGAAGCGTTGAAATGTGCTGTAATGGCTCTGCTGTGTAGGAATTCTAAATGCGTGTATAAGCAAAACTTGCACATTTCGGTCGGCTGTAAAATCATTCGATCAATTAATAGTACCAAATATTCATCTTACTTTAACATTAGTGCCCCTATTCAGAAAATGTGGCGTATAGAAGAGTTCCCACTGGGTTATCTTTGGCTGCGTTAAAGATAGGACGAGTAATTTTCGGTTTACACAAAAAAAGAATGATGAAAATTCATCGAATTTAACAGCAATTCGGTTCGAACCAACGGTCAATATCCTTGTCATGCAGCAAGCTGGCTATCAAATTTAAACTACACTCATCAAAAGGCGAAAATAACCAAGTGTGGTGGAAGAGGAGGAATAAACTTTATTTATTCATAAAAACCTGATTTTGCACCTTGGGAGGGCTCCTATAAGTCCAGGCTCTGGCCTCCGCCTGACGCCTCGACCGGGCAAACAGTCTTCGCTGGCTTGTCAGGTCGGCGGCAAGCAGAGCGTATTCCCCGGAAAAACGAGATTAGTTCAGGATGGGTCCTGCAGCCCGCGGTTACGGGCAGTCGAGCAGTCACAAAGATAACAGTAGAGGTCGGTCGTGGAGGCCTGACATCTAGAGCAGTGTGTTAAGTATGAGGCCGGGTGAATTCAGCTCACTATTACCGGCGAGACACAAGAGTTGGTCTGTACCTGCCCCAGACTGAGCTCTCAAGTGCGTAGAGAGAGTGTTGTGGCGGTGACTAAAGGCGCCTTACTCTCGCGGTAGTAAGGCATGACCACATGATAGTCGGGGATGCCGTCGCCGCCGCAGCAATGAGGGTTGATTGAGAGTTCCATTGGTAACCGGAAAAAGGTTTCTCGAGCGTACGCATGAACGCGCTGATTACCGAGGACAACCCCGTACGTAGGTCACCACGTGACAGTTATGGAGCGTTGCGTAGGGGGTGAGTTGTCAAGTACACGGGCGGCCTAGCGTGGGATGATACTACGGAGAAAGTGTCTGCATGCGGTTGGTGAATCGGTGCAGGTGGTCGTCACGTCAGTGTGTCGGGCTGCTTGGTCGATAGCTAGGGCTAGGGCGTTGCACCTTGCTTCTCCTGGATCCCGATTCCAGAGGGCCGCCATAGTCGGGCCTTTCGTTATGACTGAGGACGCCGCTTCAGCAGTGGTAATCTCACTATCGCGGTTGAGCGCCGCGTCCGTGTACAGAACATCCTGCCGGCTCCCATATTATCGACTGAGATGTTAGGCCCGGTCTCGTCTTCTCCCCGTGTGCAGCTCCCGTTTCATGGTGCGTGACAGGGGTTGGAGTCGCAGCTGTTCAACTATTCGAGTGAAAACGGGTCTCGTTGCAGCGTCCATCGTCTCCTCCGGCATGGGATATCCGAGCGGTCGGAGGGAGTCTGCGGCCATCGGGTGCGGCATGTAGACGTTTGTGCTGGCGCGAATAACGGGCCTCTAAGAGCTGTTCTAGAGTGTTGTGAACTCCGAGCTGGAGAAGCTTGCCCGTGTTGACGTGCAAGGGGATGCGTTTGGCGGCCTTGACCGCCTTCTGTTGGATTATATTGGCCTCCTCTGTGTGCCTGAACGCGTGGTTATGCTAGGGAATGTGGCTGACAATAACAGCGCTCACCATGCACTGCGTGTGTCGCTCTCTCAGGTCGAATTGCGGTTGACCACACGTCTGATGATATTGCCTATATGTGCTATCTGCTTTTCAGGAGCTGTATGGTATATTTGGGGTGTGCTTTTCCTTTAATGTGGAGTCCGAGCACGCGGAGGCGTTGTGCTCAGGGAAGGGTTGTTGAAGCAGGGCCGTAGTTAGACTGTAGCACAGAAGGGCGTAGTGTGTTTTGAATTATTTTTTTTTCTACCTTTCTTGCCTCTGTAGACTGGGTGGCATCAAGTCATCGCCAAAGGCAGTTTCATAGCGTGCCATTTTTTACTGCCACCAGCCCCTTTTGGGCGGGTTCTTGATTAAGGAAGTTCCTGCACTGCATGTAAAGGTAACTCGAAACCATACATTATAGCACCGGGAACAAGGTTCCTGTTTCGGCAACTGGGATGGTTAAGCGGCAGTTCCACCGACCTCGTCCATACGCGGATCATATGATACCCAGCCCTTTCTTTCAACTTAACGGAATAACCCGGTGATACCATTGCAAGCCACATTTAGAAATCAACTTCCGATTGCGTACATATAAAAATTATGTTATATTTTTGCCGGTGATAGCACTCCTTCAAGCAAAGCTATACTAGATTACCAAGTAATTAACGAACATTTGCGCTTTAATTGCTCCGAAATAGAATGCTCAAGCTGACAAAAAAACCTGATATATACTTTCAGCAACATTGATCGCATTCTCGCAGCACATTCTAATCTCGAAAAAACCCAGTTGTATGTACGTAGCAAGTAATGTTAGCCAAAAAAAGATGCATTTTCTATATAATACCAAAGAAAGTCCGCAAAATTTTCTAAAATTAGTATTGTAAACTTTCAAATTCTATTTGTAAATAGCACTCGGCAGATCACAGACAACAGAGGTCAGATTTTTGTAACTTAGAAGAGGGAACCAATCTATTGACTTTGCACAATATTAGCAGAGAATCCGCTTAAGTCAAGAGCTTTCAATGAGCACGTCTGTTACTCCGTAAATCTTTCAGGAATAAGAATGGGAGCCTATGCAGCTGTCTCCAGGGAAACATACTCCATACAGCGATGAACCTTTGCATTCGTAGTGCAGTTCAGCTCCGCTGCTCATTATGTGCAAAAGTGTTTCAATTCGTGGCCACAACAATTCATGTGTCAGGGGAGTAGACTTAAAGTAAAAATTTAGTTGTGACGCTGCTCATCATAAAACATCAAACAGTTGAAATAAAACTAGCTACTTGCCCTCGTGAACAGGACGGGGGCAATAAGATAAGTGCTCAAACCATTAGTCGCTTAAATTTTTTTGCTTCCCTTATACAACGTCCCGTTTTGTACGGCGCCGTACATGCAGATTTCAATTTGGTGCCTCTGTGTCCTCTAATCAATGTCAATGTACAAATAAAAACAAACAATAAATTATTGTCAAAAAGGACGAAAGCCTTCAAGGTTTCGTTCTCGAAAAGGAAGCCATTGAAACAAACAGCAGTTAAACAGAAATTTAACAGAACCTATTCTGGTGCGTTGACTCAGATCCTAAGATGAAATAGAGCAAAAAAATTGCTGATGGCCCAGCTCTGTTAGGCCAGGATATACGTAGCGAAGCCGCGGAGACTTCTTCATCGGAACAATGCGTTCTCTTGATGCGCCTTTATTCATGGCAGAAGCTTGAGCCGTCGTGGCGGAGTGGTAGCGTCTCCGCCTCAAGCGCAAAAGGCCTTGGTACGATTCCAAGCTTCGGCACAAGTTTTTTTTTGTTTATACAGTGAGTGCGAGGCGCGTTTCAGTGGCTTTCATAGATGCCGCCAGCGAATACGTTAGTTAGCGGTTAAGCGCAGGCTCTGTTAGGCCAACTGCGCTTGACCGCCGACGCGTTCGGCGGCTTCGGCACACTCTGGTCACACTGGCGGAGACTTGGAGCATGTCTCTATTTTGCGCCGACTTCGCCAGCCGCCGCCGGCCGGGCCAGACCGGTTCGGCACCACGGCGAGGCGCGCGTTGTGACGTCATGTGCCTCCTCGGAGCATGGCCACGGCGAAATGGCAAGTTCGCGGCCAGTAAAGCTTTCGCTTTAAACGAGTAAGGCTGGACTGTCAAAAATTAGCAGTGTAAACGAACTGTTGAAACAACTAGCTCATATTGTGTCTTCTGTGGTTGTCGTCACTACACGGTACTGTTTCGCTTTGGTTTATGGGGGTTTAACGTCCCAAAGCGACTCAGACTATGAGGGATGCCGTATTGCCGGGCTCTAAATGAGTAGACCTCCTGGTGTTCTTCACGTGCACCCACATCGCACAGCATATGAACCTCTTAGTCACTTAGCCTCTTAGCCCTTATTTCAACAGAGCACTTTGTCTCTATTGAAATGCGGCCGCCGTAGCCGTAATCGAACCCTTCATATTTTAGGTCCGCATCCCGATAGACCTTCGCTGAAGTTACGAGAGCAACCTGTAATGCCCTCCTGTATGGTATAAGAGTAAATACCGCTTCCTTGCAAGAGGTGCTGCGCATACTGAAACAAAGCGACGCGGCCTGTAGATGAATTTTTGTTTCAGAAGCGCTATCTTAAATCAAAGGAGGCGCTGAAAGAGCAAAACAGTGAAAAAGGTCTATGCTATCCTGAAAATTTCGAGGCACGTTCCCCAGACTAAACGCTTGTTGTGAAGTTTATTTAAGGAGTATTCTAAAAAAACCCGATTCACTTAAGAGCCCTATCACGCCGCTTCTTTCAGTGAATGATAATCCCGCGATGCCAGCGAGGGCGGATAAGAGAAATCTAATAACCCCGCGGTGTAGTTCGGATGGGCCTTGCGTAACAGCATTTCGGCCTAGCTTCAGTGTAAGAGTAGCGCGCGGTCGTGACGCACACGTTGCGTGCTCCGCTGTTGTAGCTGCGTTAGTGGGGCCGTAGCTGGCGCAGTGGCGTACATCTAATGGTCTTAAAGAACTTCAGTTAACTGATTCTATCAGGTTGTGGTTTTGTAGACTATCTTGGAACTTCACTGCGCCAAGAATCAACACTGGGCGATTGGGAGTTGTTGCATGTTGGAAGAAAAAATGCACAAAAAAGACGACGACGAAAGGAAGAAAGGGGACACACACAAATAGCAACAACACACACGGGGGCTGCTCGCAGTTGTGAGAAGCTCTCGTGTGTGTCCTCTCGTCGTCGTCTTTTTTGCGCCTTTTTCTCCCAACACGCATCTTGGAATTTGCTTGGTGTCATACTTCTCTCTGCTTTGCGTCTTTCAGTGACGTGACTTACTGACATGCACGCCTATTTATGTTCTTTGTTAAAGAAAAGTGCACTCTTGCTGAAATTGAGATTAGGTAATGGATTCCACGCTGTACATGTCCTACCATCTTGGTCAAAAATTTTGAAAATTAGAAAATCGCAGGATATTTGGATGAAAGTATTGAAGGTAACTGTTCATTCTTGTGATGTGTAGGAAAATCTTTCTTTCAAAGAGTTCCCATTGATGGCACCGAGTAGATAAGACTTCCCTTAGAAAATCAATTGGGAACGCTTTTTACGATATCAAAAACGTTAATAGAAAAAAATGCAAGAGTGCCGACTGGCGATCTGCAGATATATCGATTGTTATAGTGAAATCTTACATTAAATAAAAAATTGTGTTTTTAAAAGGTTTCTCGCTTAAATATGCTTTTTCCTACCACTGTTGGGTGTGGCCGCAGGCAGTTCACTGAGTTAGTGGTTGCGGTGGAGTGAATATTCAGTGAATGAAGTGTTTGGCTATGGTACTGTGATTGTCCAGCCAATCACACAATGCCTTAGCAGTGAATAAACCTGATTTGGAGTGGTCGGTGGTCGGTCCATAGCCAAAGCATTGCGTATTGCAGTGTAGTTACTACCGCTCCATTGTCTGTACTAGACGAATGGTTTTGCCATTTAGCCCCTATTTCTTTTGCCATCTGTTTCCAGACCACTGCTCAGGGATTGGCTTGTAGTTTGCCTCCTCTCCACTTGCAAGTTCAGGGATAGTGGCCTGTCACGGAGAATCAAGAACGGTGTATAACTTGAAGCAACTTTGTAAATACATTCGTGGACAAACAATGACAGGTGCGGCTTCCATAACGTTGGACGACGTTGCATGACGAAAAAACAGCACGTGACGAGTGGTCGAAAAAACCGCAGCAGGCCTTTTCCTTTGCGACATTGTTATGACCTCGTGTTAAACGCCAAACACGCACAGGTCAGCACTGCGGTTTTAATGTCAGTGCAGTGTGTGCTCAATGGAGCACTTATCTGACAACGCGGGAGCTTCTACCAGCCAGGAACACCTCCGGAAAACAAAAAAAAGACCAAATGAACCAGGATAGGTGGTGAGGGAGCATGGTTACGCTAGTGAACCTTTCAAATGAGGGCTCATCCTTGACTTTGGTTGAAAACACCGACATCAAAAGAAGTTAGCGAAAGTTATATAACCTCCCTCTGCTTCTTAGCTGCATCTTACTCTTGCTGCCGGGTCTTAGCAGTCAACATTTGTTGACTAGACAGGTGCATGCACTATGGTCCAGTGGTAGTACTTGGTTGGTCACCTGCCCATTAGTGTTGCTTCTCGTTCTACTCATATGTGTGCCTCATGAACGCGTAGGTTGTTAAGTGCATATCTCGCTGTCCTTTATCGTTAGCAGAATAGTCCTGTTTCAGCGAAAAACCCGCAGTCTGTGTGCATGTGTGAAACCTGAACACCCCCCTCCCCAATATTCGCTTCGTGTTTCGGATCGGAGTGGGGAGCTCTCCGAGTTCGGATGACGCCTCCTGTAGAGCGCCCTCTGCCGGCTGCGCCTCCGCGCCACCACCACCATAGATGCATCTTTCACCTGCAAGCATTCGTCATAATCCATCTCCAACCTCCAGAAGTTCTCCCGCCGTTGAACACTGATCCCAACTTCCCAGAAGGCCCCTACCCAGTATGCGTCCCCTCCCCCCTTCCCGAAGCCTCCACCGGACAGCGGCACCGAAATAAAATTTAAAGAGACAATGTGAAGGCGATCGACGCAAAAGGGTCATGTAGGACAACCAATACTACTGAAGCAGATGTGTGACACGATATTTCGGTGTCTCCTGCCTATTTTTTGCTTGTTGTTATGCTGTTCCGATTGAGAGTTTTGGTTTCAAAGGTTTGTAGGTGCTGAGCTAGCTCGCTTTTCTACTACATTGCAGTATATCAATATAGAAAAAAAAATGTGTTCGAAGTACACTTAGTTCTACGTGCATGGGCGTCGTTTGAACATGAGTTCAATATCATGCAAGCGAGAAATAAAAATTTTGAAGCTCGCGCCCTTCGGCTCAGTGCATCCGTGAGCCGTGAATCGCCTCACGACAGCCGGTAGCTCGAGGAACAAACTCCGATTTATTTCCTGGGCGCAACATTTCGAGGCCAAATTGAGAAAACACAATAGAGAGCGTCCGGGCGGGCGCCTAGAGGACAGCGTAGGGCATCCGACAGGCCGCCACAACACAGAAAGCACAGTACCGACGAAAAAGCAAACGCCAGGTTGGCGAGGCGATACAAACGCACTGCTAGAAGGCCGGGGAATAAAAAGAACCTTTTCTCGAACACTCGTGAAGAAATCGTCCCTCTGCTCGCAAGCACCCTGGAAAAATTGCGCACGACGGCACTGCCCGAAGGCAACCAACGAAATGCCTCTGAACCAATCGTCGCTTCCCCCTCTACGCTTTGCGCGCATGCTCAGTGCAGCACATGGCGTTTTGGAAGGCATGGAGCGGAAAGTTTGAAGGCATTCAGTACGTGTACAGATGCTGAGCAACTACACGATGGATGGCGCTCAATCCATGTACTCGTTCAATGTAATGAACTTATATTCACCCTAGAACTCGCAGCTTCTTTCGCTGCTTAAGGTGGTCAGAACTCACTGCAATTAAAAATGTATTGAAAAGAAGAATATTTTTTCAGCGCACTTAATCCATTCCTAGACACAATTTTTTTTTACATAGCGGACAAATGTGTGTGTGTGTGTGTGTGTGTGTGTGTGTGTCTGTGTGTGTGTCTGTGTGTGTGTGTGTGTGTGTGTGCGTGTGCCTGTGCGTGTGCGTGCGTGTGTGTGTGTGTGTGTGTGTGTGTGTGTGTGTGTGTGTGTGTGTGTGTGTGTGTGTGTGTGTGTGTGTGTGTGTGTGTGTGTGTGTGTGTGTGTGTGTGTGTGTGTGTGTGTGTGTGTGTGTGTGTGTGTGTGTGTGTGTGTGTTTGTGGAGGACCCTAAATAAAGATTAATTTGTTATAGAGCGCGCCAGAAGCGACTGCCGCATTACTTTTAAATACCATAAAGTACCCCATAGCGTGCGACTTGTATGGCCACATCCTAACTGGATATACCCTAGTCAAGATGAAGTCCTGACAACCTGTTTATAAACTCATGCCCTGCTGCCTTCAGGCACAGCATTTTTACACATTTCAGCAGCTATATTCTTTATATACCTAGGAATTCTACGAGAACGTAGAATAAGGTAGCTTTGAGAAGTTGTATTAAATGACCGAAAGCCGCTCACAACGATTTTGTTGATCGCTTAGAAAATATTTTTCTTTGAACTATATATCGAGATAGGCGCCAGTCGTTCTTCGAAACTCACATAAATTTTCATAACAGTGCAACAGAAACGTAACCCATAATGCGAAAACGAAGCGTTTTGAACGGAGGGCCAAACAATAAAATATGGTCAAACAGGCATGATAACCGTTCTGCGCTTGTCATGTAGCTAATAATGAATTTACGCGCAAATGCCGAAATGAGGCCTGACATCCATGTAGTTCCTTCTAGTAACAGCACCAGTTAGCGAATTGTTTTTGGATTTGCGAACCAGCAGTAATTCCGCCGTGTTCAGACAGCGACGTAAGTCCTCATTTTTCATTCTCAAGATCATCTAGTCTGCCTGGCGAAGCAGAAGAAGCAAGAAAAGAGAAGCAAGAAATCTGTGTACGCATTCTGCAGTTATTTTAGGGTTTCTGCTTCCTTGTGTCAGCGTATCCACTATATGTCGCCTACGGGGATGGCAAACCATGCAAGCGCATCTGTTCTGCTCGTAGTACTACGTTCAAAGCGCACCGTTCAAAGCGGCCCTGCTTTCCTCGGTCGTCTGGAGTAACCTTCAATGGCGCTCGCAGTCTCGCCTTTAAAGCCTTGCCGCCAGCTGTGTCAGCGACCAGTCGTTCCTCACAAGCGACGCTCAATCCCCGTAGGGACAATCCGCTCCTTTTCTTGCTCAGGCCCCGTGGCATAACAGCCGAACATCCTGGCAAATGGCAAAAACAATTTTCTGGCTATTCTTACTCAATGCGCCTTTATGCTTTACGTGCTTTCGAAGAGCAACGTGTAGGTTTGTAACATTGTTGCATAGTTGGCCTGCGCATAACTCGTCTCTATCAACTCAGCTAGTTTGACAACTGACATGGTAACCCTATTTCAGAAATTTTAAAGAGAAAGCGGCGACTGTGGCTGCTAAATGAAACTCGTGGTGGCTCTTAATACTTGGCGGCTGTCTCAGAAAGGAAACAGTGTTTCCGATATGGTATGATGTCGATAGGTGCAGGCCTGCAAACCTTTTTGCGTGTGCTGAACCCGGTGTTTATGTCGCATTGCAGGCCTAAAATTTCGCAAGACAGCTAGAACGGAGCTCGTAAAGGGACCTGTGCATGGCTGCAAAACACCATGAAAGAGAGGCTTCTGTAACGTGCTTTGCTGAAGAGACAAAAAAAAAGATTGCGTGTGAATGGAGGCCTGCGGAATATGGCACTCAAGCCTGGGAAAACCGGCTGCTCCTGGCAGACAAGAGGGAAGATAGAGCGACAGAAGGAATAAAAGCAAGCAGAGTGTAGAATAACAGAGAAGGAAGTGAAGTTATGTAGGAGCTGACAGTTTGGAAAGGGAACGGAAGATTGAGTTTTTTTCTCCTTCTGATGAGTTTATAACTTTCATGTCATGAACTCGCAACAACCTATTCCCCGCTTATGTTTACTATTTAATTTGCGGAAAACGCTTCGTGGTAATGTAATAAGAGGAACGTTTCGGCCGAGGATTCGTTACAAGCTAAGCATGTTTTCAGGAAAAGAAGGAATGCAATGAAAGCAAACACTTTCAGAGCTGAAAGCGGTGATCGCAAACAGCAGGGCCACGTCAGCCTACAGGAAGGAAGAAAAGCGTTCTGGGCTCAGAGCATTCGCTTCCAATTTCCTTACGTTTACGATTCAAAGGTGCCCCATCCGAATTTCTTCTGATCCAAGCTGTCCACTTTAATGAAAGCCTCCGTTTTCAGTGCCATCACTGCGCTTCGAAATTTTTTTGAAATATGCTGCATGACGTTTGTTTCGTGCCGGAAATCGAATGGGGCTACAAATAATTTAATGGAACAGAAAGCATTTTTCTAGGCAGCTGAATTTTTTTTTTGTGCGTGAGCAAAGAAGAAACGAGTCTGATTCTCGCTTCCATCGCATTGTCTGCCCTTTTAGTAGCTGCGTCCAGATTACGTAATGCAAGCAAAAGTCTTCTTCAGAGAACTGTCACTAAACTCAGGAAAAGTAACGTACACACTTTGTCGCTGTAAGGGAAGAAATAGGGACCTGAGTGCGAAGTATTGCCGGCTATCAGCATATCGTGTACACAACAAAATCAAGAAATCGCTGCCTCACCCTGAGCGTTTTGGCATATTCAATTCGTTCCTGTTATAGCCAAGATCGCTAAAGAAGTTATATTTTACTGTCGAGGAAATGGCGAATCAAGTATGTCGTTTTGGGATCTTCTTTAAAACAATTATGCGAACGCAGACATCGAGAGCACGACTTCTTCAATTTTCACGAGCGGCACATCACTTGAGCTTTACTGCTGTGGGAAACATAATCCAATTTCCTTTCAAGGAAACTGCTAAAAAGTGCCTGCTGTATGAAAAATAAAAGCAATGCACAAAGCATTCCGACAATTAATGTCTCTGCGTTGCAACGAGATAGCGCTGCGAATGCCTATAAGACGAGTGCAAGCCCTCTATCGGGAGGTACGGCCGCCGCGAGCTTTTGAGTTTTTAAGTGACAGCTATTAAGGGCAGCTGTTAAGTGCTACGGCAGCGAAGGTGGCACAGCGAAAAACTAGCACGTGACCCTGCGTGCCAAGGAGAATCATATTCAGGAGAACCGGAGAAGGTGTGCTGTGTATTTACTTGACTAAAGCGGGCACGGCCTGAGAGAGATTTTTAACGTGCGTTTTCGTGAGGCGAGCGGTTAGGGGTACGTATGAGAGTTACGAAGTTTAATTAAAGCGGCGAAAGGTTGTGCGGCGGCTACGAAGAAGGAAAGAACAACCAAAATGCACACAACCCTCCGGCAAGCATGTACTGTCAGGCCGGAATGAAACGCGAGCACACATTTTCTCGCACTTTTGTACTTTGCAAGCAAGATATTCCTTTACAACCGATTGACGAATATGTACTACGGCAGAGCCTTTACTCAGAAACATGAATCAGGCTTGCTGTACACTCCAGTTAAAAGTACACAGTCAAGATATTTTGTTTTGTTCACGGCCACTGTTCGCGTGTCATGCAGCTCTGAATATACAGTGTTATCTTACTGTTACTGGAAATTGGTGCTCTTAGCCGTCGATGCGACAGACAAAGTAGTTTGAACGTTTGCGGAAGTTTGACACCCTGAGTGAAGGCGCGCTACTTTCAGCTAGTGAGCATGCCTGATTTCGATGTAGTGAGCATCAGGCCGTGATCTGGCGCTAACTTTAGTCCCGAACATATACACAACTCGCATTACACTACAACGTTCCTCCCGTACTATGGTACACAGACAAATGTCGTCACTGCTGGGAGTTCCTCTGCCTATAACTCTTATTCTGCGCCTTTCAAGACCACCCCTTTTCTCTACACATTCCGTCCTCCTTTTCAGCGGAGACCTGGGAAGAACCGCTGCTCCGCTGGTAACTGGCGACCAACATCACCCAGTGGAATGGCCAAGGCAGCGGCCCCCAGCACTGGAGACCTACACCAAGTCCCCACCCGGGTTCGGAAAATTTTCTCGCTGTGTCTCAGTAAATGATTTCTCCACCACCGCGCTGGTGCTTTCTCACCGCACCTTGCGACGACGCACTGAACTAGCTAAAGGCTTTGTTTGCACGCTCTTCGGTAATGGGCGCGAAATCAGTTTTGGGCCCAAGAAAGAAAATATGGCAGCGACACATGAATCCCCAGCAGACTACCTTCTTTTAGGTTCATTGTGAGTGAACAGTGTGTGAACAGTGAGTGAACAAAGGCACGACCTGGACGGAAACAAAGACAAACGCTTGTTTTATCTTTCCCATTTTGATAAGATGTTCAGAAGAGAAAAATATTTGGCAGGAAAGCTTTATATTCTTGATATGAGCAGGCACGCATACGCTGATGTGCCGGGATGAATGAAGCGGAAAACTTTTAACACCCCCATTTTTCAGAGGTTCGCTGAACTATGGTGCTTGGGTGCATAATCAAACGATAGTGCCCCAAGGGGGCTCAGGCTCTTCTAGAATGGCGAACGATCAATGCAAACTGCCTGCGCGGAAAACCAAACTTTTCTACCCTTTCCTGCCTTAAACGCAGTTCGTGCGCAAGAATTGAGCCATTATGAACAGCACCCGCGGTAAGTATCTTATTGGAAAGAAGATCTGAAAAAACAAAAACTGCGAAAAACAAAATTCACAGCGAACAGGCGGGAAGGAGCACAGTGCCAGATAAAGTCGAAGGCTTTCTCGTGCCTCGCGGTTTACCATCTCAGGGGAACGCCTCAGGTGCGCGAACTTCCCTCGATTGAGTTAAGCCTTATTTATGATGCTGCTTAGCTGCACACAGATAACGTTGGTTTTTCGACACAAGCTAAAAAACAAGCATGAGTAAGGTGAAAAAAAGGAAAAATAAGAAACACTGTTCTGTATTTACAACGCACCAATAGTGCGGTGAAGCGTACCGAGTGCACAGAACAGAAACTGAAGAACGTCGAAGTGTGCGCCAGCTTAACCTTACGTATCCGTAGCGTTTAAAGGAAGCTTGATTGCTGAAAACATCACTGCTAGGCGCACTTCGCAAGATGAATAAATTGACCCTCCATCGCCTGGTCGTTAATTCAGCAAAAGGAAGTAGCCCCAACTATTACCTCACGCACCTATGTACCAGTAGCCATTTTACTTTGGCAGAAACGTGATGAAACTTGCTTTGCACATTAAGAGGGCATAGCAGATGACACCCTCCAGATAAGACACGTAGGACATTCGTAACTCTAGCAGCGTTAACTGAGTTTTTTATTGTCATTTTGTTGGGTGGGTCGGTGCTGAGTCGCAGTTATTCGATATAGCTCAGAAGCTGAACATGTGCAGTAGGATATAATTTGCAAAACAATTTTTCTCTGGTTCACTCGCTTTCAAGCTACAAGGAATGTCTACAAATTAGATGCGGCAAAGTGAGTCTATACGACCATCACTGACGTTACGACGCTATGGAGCGAGAGTGGCGAATGAGTTTAAATGAGTTTAAAAATAAAGTCTTCATAGTACTCACAAGCTGCTATAAAAATTGCGTTAAAATAAAGAAGAAAATTTTAAAAGAATAAAGTGAAGAGATTGAGAACAGCTTTTTTCAGCTAACGGAAGAATATGAATATTTGATTTAGCCTTATTGGAGCTAATATAGCGTTAATGTAGAAAGTTATGTTTGCAACAAGATATTCTCCGAACAATTCGTTTGCGGTTCCATACTGCATAAACAATGAAAAAAAATAAATACTGTACAGATTTGCGAAGTTCATGCTTGCTGAATTTCGTAGAGTACGAGAAAAAACAAAGTGAACTTCAAATGAGAATAGCTTGGACGACTCCGCGGGCTTTTAATTGTCTTATCTGAACCCACGAAGACAGCTTGAGCAGTGACGCTTTCCACTGCGACTACGACTACGACTTTTCCACTACGTTATCAGAAACACTTGGTCACTATAGTCCAGGAATTGTGTAAAGAACTCTCAAAGCTATGAAACAGATGTGGTGTGAGTTTCAACTGGCCATAGACAGCACTGGGCAGAGCTATGGTCAGAACAGAGCGAAGCGCTGTTTAAGAAAAAAGAAACAAACTGCAGCGGAGAATTAAGCTCCGCCCAGATAGTGTGATGAGATATTGTTTATATGTGTGGAACTGGCAATTATCGGCTTTATATTATTAGGTCGCTCTCAGTGGCGTAGAGAGAAATTTTGTTTGGTGGGTGTTCACGTTGCAGCGCGGCCACCTTCTTATAGAATTAGTCGAAGGATCAAATACATTAATAATAACTGCGTTGTCATTGCCAATGCTATTGTGTATTAGATGATGCAAATGAATTCCTGAACACTACGCACTGTCAAGGCGAATAAAACGTTTTTCTTTCATAAAAGAACGTACTTGTATGTCCAAAAATTTGACATATAAATTACTCAGATCAATGCTTCGAAGTGTTTTGTCTGTTTAGTAAGTAAAGAAAATATCACATGGACTTTAGAACTACATCAGTTTGAAACCAGCAAAGCAGTGCATGTCGCTGATATGAAAAACGTGAACGCCATGGAATGAATAAGTTCAGGACAAATGTTTAACGAATCTGTAAAATTCAAGAACCTTGTTCACAATTTTTTACATATGCAACGGCCAGGTAAAAACCTCAATGACGCTGTCCTTCGTTCAAATGTATTGCGCAGGCGCAGCTGTCACCAGTGGAGTATTGTAATTGAGCCCGAATTATAGTCGCAACAGAAAACACATAAAGAGTGGCTCTGCAATATATATATTAGAAAATCTGAGATGCAATGGAATATCACAATGCAAAGATACAGCTTCATAAATAGCAAAAAATTGTGGATCGAAACAAAGTTCACCACATACTTGCACAAAAACCTCACAACAATTTATTTAAACATACGTATAACCTTGAAGGTATTGAAGGCTCTACTTTCGGTACAAGCTTACCTTCAGGGTGTGGGATTGTCTCTATCAGTGGAAAAATCCGGCTTTGTTCTGTCTTCAAGTTTTCAATCGCTCGTACTTGAACATTTGGAAACAAAGTATGCCCGCCATCTTCAAATTTTCACGGATGGTTCTGTGGGAAAGGTCAAGAAAGCTAGTGCAGCGGAATTTTACATTCGTTCTTTGGACGGTAAGTGGTCTGTACGCTTTACTGCTGTCGTATCCTCCACAACCGCCGAAAGTGTTGCTATTGAGGCGGCTTTACAGAATTTAGCGTCTTGTCCGGCTCAACCTGTTGTCATCCTGATTCAAAATCTGCCCTTCAGAGGTTAGAGCGCGGATTCCCTACTGATGCTGTGTCTATAAGCTCTCTGCGCTTGGTGCAGAATCTGCACAGCAGAGGCGTTACTCTATCTTTCCAATGGGTGCCCTCTCACGTAGGAGTCAACAGCAGTGAGGTGACAGACAGTCTCGCCCATACAGCTCTGTCAAAGAATCCATCAAAAAAAGTACCTCAAGATGGAAAAATCTCTACAGGAAAACAGTGCTCGATCATTTCAGTACCTGTGGAGTGCGTCCCACAAGCCATGTGTGACCTAGGAACTGCGAAGATCCAAGGCGACTCTACTACATCGAATTCGCACGGCCCCTGCACGAACTCCTGCCTGGATGCTTAAGACGGGCATAGCATCATCTCCGCTATGTTCTTTATGTGGTGTGTGTGGGGATATCGAACATTATATTACGTACTGCCCAGAGTACAACGCGGAAATGTATGTGATTTTCGCTTCCTTCAAGAAACAGGAACCCTTCACAGTACAGTTCAGAACATTGTCTACCCGAGTGGGAACCAGACATGCAGAAGGAAGGCTGCACGCCTTCTTTTAACATTTCTGCAGGACACTGATCTTGTTTCTAAATGGTGACAGCAGGAACGGACTATGGCCTACTGTGATTGAGTGTGTGCCTAGATGGTGTCTTCCGTAGTGGACTACGTTATACTGCGAGTGAATGTGTGTATGGATTGTGGCACTACAATGGACTATGTTCTACAGTGACTGAATATGCGCATATATAGATAGTGACTTCTGGAGTGGACTGTGACGTGGACTGTTTGGAGTGATTGTGTGCATAGATGGCGACTGCAGGAGAGGAATGCGTGCTATTATAAGAGATTGTGCGCATAGCGGGGTAGATGCGACAGCTTTTAGGACATTATTAACATAGAAAGGACGCTACGGTGGAGAAATTGCCGGCAGAATAAGCAAGGCTAATCCCACCTGTAGCATTCAAAACTTCAACTCCACTCAACTCTGCCCGGGTTCGACCCGGCCGCGTTTTGATGGCGGAAATATGCGAAAGGCGCCCGTCTGCTTTGCGATGTCAGCGCACGTTAAAGATCCCCATATGGCCTAAATTACTATGGAGCCCTACGCTACGACATCTATTTGTTTTTTATTTCACTCCCACCATCCTTTCTTCCATCCCGGTGCAGTTGGAAGCATCCACCGAGTTATGAGAGAGGAGTTACTTTTTATTGAAAAACCACTCATTTTCTTTCTAGAGTGCCCGTTTGTTCCAAACATTGCATTAACGGCTGTGCATTATTCGAGTGTGAGGAAGGGTTGAAATGCGGGCGAGTTGGTACATTGTAACTTTAAAAAAAACAGCCCCTTGTCTTTTGTGGGTGTTTTTTTTTCAAGTTCGAGTGTGAAGCTATTCTGCAGCGCAGTTATCAAGACATGCCGCAAGCGCTGCGGCCAATCGAACCGAAGGTAGGGTCTCTCAAAGGATTGATCGTTATTCGCGCTTTGCAATGGCGTGCACTGGTCACGCCCGGCTGAATAATGTACATTTATCGCTTTGAGTTACTCACCGCTATAACGGAAAGCAGGCGCAAAAAGAACGAGAGTGTTTGACTCTTTGCAAATGCTGCACCAGTGTTCACGAGCGTGCGTGTTTAACGAACGCTAAAAACACGTGAGAAGCAGGAACACACGCCATTTATTTGAAAGCTACCATGTCAAACCCACTCCAAGCAGGCATCATTGAGCACTAAACTCTTTCAGTCAGCGCACGCAAAGAGTCAATTTAGATTCATTGCCAACTGATCAGGGAGCAGATTAATTGTAATTGCATCCAGTTGAAATTCAGGATCAGTATTTTGTTGGGTTAAGTATCACTGAATCACATTACTTACATATGCAAAGTTAATGTATTCAATGAGTGAGCAAGTCTGTAGGCAGACTAGACCGATAAACGTTTAGCGAGTGTCCCGCCTGAGGGCAAATTTCTCAGCTTTTACCTGAATCGTAGTATCCTAGTCGTAGAGGGCTGGCGTAGCCACTTTGTTGTCTGTTGCTATTGCTAAAATCGTAAACCAGTCTTTTTCTATCTCTGTCATTCTGCCTGTTAGTCTAAGTTATACTCTTCATTAAGCTCTGCTGGTGAACATTGCAGGATACTGGTGAACACAGTCCGTGACACGTATCCCTATAAAAATGGAAAACTTCTTTGAGCAATTTGATAGATATGGCCTGATGCATGTTAATCAACAGGTTACACATTGAAGATGCATTACATGCTGAAGTAAACAATGCATTTGCTTTTTAGTCTACCCTGATAGTGCTGTCATCATAGGCACAGAAGATAGTCAAGCCTGTAGTTGCTGCAGTTATTTGAAGGACATCCACGCATTTCCAGTGCTCAAAAATATGAAAATAGCCAACGACGTTGGATACAAATTGTTGCGCCACCCGTAATTTTTTCATTGCATAGTGTACCATGTGTGGTTTTCATGGTCAATATCACTTAACGCTTTGGCTAAAAGAAAACAATGCCTAAAAAAGACTGCTTATGAAACCATGCTTTATAATATGCTATTCGCGGCAAGGAGTAAAAGCACACACCCAAAATGTGCTCATAGCAAAATAATCTTTTGCAGAGTCCGATGACTTGCAACATTTCTTATACGAGGGAGACACAGAGCTAGTGGCTCTCAGCAGCCAGGAGCAGTTGGATGGACTGTTGCTGCCACGACGATAGTCAACTCCACAACCACCTGGGCTAGCCTCGGTGGCACATCCCAACACTGGTTACGGCATACCAGACGCCAGTGCAGCCCCTCCCACAAGAGTTAACCGACGCCGCACAGCACTCGAAGAGGAGCTGCGAGCGCGCCTAGAAGCAACGGCAGGAGAAAATATCATTGGCGAAACCAACACGTCCTCCGCATGCGCATGATGCATGCGGAAAGAAAAGCGCATAAAGCTATAAATGATCAGAAGGTTCAAAATGCACAAGGTTCAAAACTTTGGAGCTGGAATTGGAGGTGCTGCAGAGTTAGACGCAATAAATTATTTACACAACAAACAGGGAAAAAACAAACAAACACAGAGACGAAAAGAAAGGGCACGCAACAAGTGTTTTCTTTTCGTCTTTGTGTTTTTTGCGCTGTTTGTCGTAATGGTTGAGTACCAATTCGCTTTACTTCTACATTAAATAACTGTTTCATTGAAATGTATAGTTTGGACTATTTGGTCCGAGTTCATATGGAATGCGGGGCACACAGCTCACAAGTTGTGCTAACATTTCTTATCAAATGGCCCTTCAAAACGACCTTAACAGCGCCCATAAATGGTCTGACCTCTGGCTAATGACACCAAATCCTAACAAATCCAAACTCGTCTCCTTTCATCCTCGCCATAACTCCTTATTTTTTCCTATGCAGTTGCTAACTCGTTTATAGGAAGCGTCCAATCGTTTAGGTATCTTGGTGTCACCCTCTGCAGCAATCTTTCTTGACGAACACACATTACTACTATCATATGATCTGCTAATAGATCTCTAGGATGCATGAAAAGTCATCTTCGTCATGTGCCGCAACACGTGAAGCTTGTTCCTTATAAAACACTTATCAGACCAAAACTTGACTACGCCAGCTTCATCTGGAACCCACACTTAGCACTGGGATCAGTTCAAAACCGCGCCATTCATTTCGGTCCCTCTCCATATTTATATACCACCAGCGTTTCAGATCTGGAGATAAATTCCGGTCTTGAAAGCCTAGCAGCCCGCCGCCGCATCGCCAGCCTCTGTTTGCTACACAAGTTTTTGCATAGCTCTCTACATCAACTACCCCCCCCCCCCCCACCCCCCGCATATCTCAGCGCATCGCCCATCCGTTTCAGACTGCCCTCCTTGTGTCCCGTATTGCAGCTTTTGCATGCTCCTTTTTCCCCCGAACTGTTGTGGACTGGAATGCCCTCCCCACCGATACCGCTGCAATCACAGATCCGTTTATATTTACAGATATTGTAAGCAATTATATTTCAAGAAAATGACATGTACTTGTTGATGAATATGTTAACCCACCCCTTATGGAATACCCCCTGAAGGGGGTCTTTAAGGTGAATAAAGTGAAGTGAAGAGTAAAAGGCACGTAGAGCAAGGACTAGTGCTTACAACGAACCGACTTTCTTCATTAAGCCTTGGACGTTTCAGGAATCCATCATCATGACCAACCCACAATTTTATAATGCAGTAACAACTAATGCTTCAGGAGGTTAAAGGGACACTGAGGAGAAATTGAAGTTGGCTTGTACCGATAGAATAGCAGCTCCTGATCACAAAAACGCCACTCTTACTGAAAACAATGCTCTGGTAATGTAGAAAATAGCAAGAACCAAAATACAGGTGTCGCCGCCACAGGCCAATCTCGCAAGTACAAGCGTGATGACTTCCTAGGACAAGAGGCGCCACCTTGGAGGAATTTTCCTTACTTCATAGAACCACGAATCTCTGAGGCTGGGAAAGGAAGGTTGAGCACCGCACCTCTAGCCGTCAGAAATCACGGAGTCTGCGTTTACGTCACGTATCCCGTCACTCCGTTCTGTGACGTCATAAGAGTTCTCCGTGTCGTCATAAGAGTTCTCGAGTTTGAATCAGAGCGGCGGGAAAAACTTTCTCAACTTCGAATCCAAATTTCTTTGAAATAAATGCATTTTTCGCGCCCAGACAAGCGGCAAAAAAGTCATGAAATGCCGAACTATCAGATTTTGCTAACAAAAAAAAAATGATAGAGTTCTCCTCAGTGTCCCTTTAAGCATGACATTTTATGACTGCAGCGCCTATGTGATCAGCCGAACACATAAAATCGCTGAATTGAAATGTTGCAATGTAGGATCATCCCAAGGCAGAGGATCACTGAATTGAAACGGTAATGCCAAGTCTGATACTAGGCGGACCATATTGGAAACCATTTTGCAATGCTTCACTTCCTGCTGTATCGGAAGGTTTATTCTGAGGAAAATCAAGATTGCTTATGTGTTGTTTGTGATGAGGGCTTTCTATAAAGTGCTTAAATTAGTATAGATGATTTCGGGCCAGCAATTCTCCTTGGAATACATATACACCCGCCGTCAAATGTGGAAGTATGGCGGCTGTGTCGAGCAAGTTTAGTTCTTTTGAATAAAAAGTGTAATCGTTGCACTTTGTGCAATCGTCGCAACGGGCCACTGTGTAATTCGCACAGTCACAATTGGGCGGCTTCTGTCTGTTCAACGATATATGAAATGACAATGAATTTAATTTTTTTGCTAATGTCTCCTTTGAGTTACGTTTGATTGCATCTGTACCTTGGTTGTACGATTTGTACCACACAGTTGAGATGACTCAGGAGCTCTCTCACATTACCGCGATGGGAAATACTGCTGAAAAATTCTTTTCCGGACTCTTAAGCCAATATGTGTGTCCTGCGACTGCGGCTGCGGCTGTGGCTGTGCAGCTTCCCCCCTGTTCCAGCAGGGATTGCAGCGGAAGAAGGCTGTGTGATGCTGGAAGGCTCGACATGTGGAGGCAGTGAATCCACTAGGGGCAGGCACAAGTTGTGGAGAGCGGCACACGCTGTTGTCTACAGTTCAGTAGTGGACGTCTGTACCTGGAACTTCATATAGAGGCAAAGAAAGGGCCTTTTCCATTGCTAAACACCCTCTCCACGCTGTTCCATGTTCTCTTTTTGTGAGATGTTGTTCCTTGAAAAAAACAAGTGTCGGTGAAAATACTACAGCGCTCAATGTAGCAGCAATGTTCCACACAGTGACACTGTATTTACAGCTTACCTTCTCTCTGCACTGCTTTTGGGGTCCTTAAATGGAGTCATAAGGTACTGGCGACATCCTTAGCCGGAGTCTCCCAGCAGGATTCCAGGCACAGCACAATTTTTGAACTGGGCTCCAGCATGGATATTGTCGAAGATAAAGTTATCATGGGCTGAGCCAGGCCAGCTAAAGACGACGTCAAAAATTGTAGCCGAGGCCCTGTGATTACACGTGAAAGATTCCCTTTCCATCAGCGCCTTTAACTATTGCTAGCCACTCACAATACACCCAACCTACGCCAGCATATGAGTTACATTAACAATGTGGCTGCATTTTGTGAACACTAATTTTAAAGCTCCTTATCTTTGGTCGAGCTATGATTTGTAATGCAACAAGTATATGACGTCTTGCTTGCCAGCAATGAAGTCAGGAAACCACAGCTGACGTCAATGACTGCCTCTGAAAGAAAGGTGCCCTTATCATCGGCCGATTTCCTGCCCACTTGTTTCTTGATATGCACACCTCGACACGGTTAATAGCAGCAAGCCGCTGTTAATACAGGCAACCTAGGCCAGCATCCTTAAGAGCTGCATTCAGAATGTTACTATGTCTTGTCAACACTACTTTGGAGGCTGCTTATCCTGATGATTTGTGATACCACAAGTGTGTTATGTTTGGCTTTGTAGGGCCAAAGTCGAGAAACCACAGATGACATCAGTGACTGCCTCTGAAATAAAGGTGTTCTTATCGTCTGCCGATTTCCAGCCCACTTGTTCCCTGAGATGCACACCTCAACATGGTCAATAGCAGCAAGCCGCTGTTAATACAGGCAACCGAGGCCAGCATCCTTAAGAGTTGCATTCAGAATGTCTCTGCGTCTTGTGAACACAACTTTGGAAGCTGCTTATCCTGGGAAGACCTATGATTTCTAATACCACAAGGGTTGTTATGGCTGGCTTTGTAGGGACAAAGTCGAGAAACCACTGCTGACGTCAGTGACTGCCTCTGAAATAAAGGTGCCCTTATCGTCGGCCGATTTCCAGTCCACTTGTTTCTCGAGATGCACACCTCGACACGGTAAATAGCAGCAAGCTGCTTTTAATACAGTCAACCGAGGCCAGCAGCCTTATGAGTTGCATTCAGAATGTCACTGCGTCTTGTGAACACTACTTTGGAAGCTGCTTATCCTGGGACGAGCTACGATTTGTAATACCACAAGTGTGTTATGTCTGGCTTTGTAGGGACAAAGTCGAGAAACCACCGCTGACGTCAGTGACTGCCTCTGAAAAAAAGGTGCCCTTATCGTCGGCCAATTTCCAGCCCACTTGTTTTTTGAGATGCACACCTCGACACGGTAAATAGCAGCAAGCTGCTTTTAATAAAGACAACCGAGGCCATCATCCTTAAGAGTTGCATTCAGAATGTCACTGGGTCTTGTGAACACCACTTTGAAAGCTTCTTATCCTGAGACGAGCTATGATTTGTAGTACCACAAGTGTGTTATGTCTGGCTTTGCAGGGACGAAGTCGGGAAACCACAGCTGACATCGGTGACTGCCTCTGAAAGAAAGGTGCTCTTATCATGGGCCGATTTCCAGCCCACTTGTTGCTTGAGATGCACACCTCGACACGGTTAATAGCAGCTAGCCGCTTTTAATACAGGCAGCCAAGGCTAGTATCATTATGAGTTACATTCAGAATGTCAATGCGTCTTGTGAACACTAGCTTGGTCGACCTTTGATTTGTAACTTCACAAGTGTGTGACGTCTGACTAGGTAGCAACAAAGTCAGAAAAACCACATCTGATGTCAGTGACTGCGTCTGAAAGAAAGACGCCTTGTCGTCTTCCCATTTCCAGCCCACTCGTTTTGCAGCATGAAAACCTCGACACGATCAGTAGCAGCAAGCCGCTTTAAATACAGGCAGCCTAGGAAAGAGTCCTTATGAGTTGCATTCAGAATACCGCTGCATCTTGTGAACAGTACTTCAGAAGCTGCTTATCCTTGGACGGGCTATCATTTGTAAATCAAGTGTGTTACGTCTCATTTGGTAACAAGAAATTCAGGAAACCACGGCTGACGTCATAGAGTGCATCTGAAAGATGCCCTTATCGTCGGCTCATTTCCAGCCCATTTGTTTTGCAAGATGCACACGTCGGCATAGTCAATAGCAGCGAGCCGCTCTGAATGCAGGCAACCTGCGCCAGAACTATTATGAGCGACATTCACAATGTGATTGTGTCTTGCGAACACTAGTTTCGAAGCTGCTTATCCTTGATCGAGCTATGATCTGTAATGGCTCCAGTGTATGTTGTTAGGCTAGCTATTGCAATAAAAAAACTCCAGACGAGTATCTGCGACCGCTGCTGCTAATGGAAAAAAGAAACTTTACTCCATCAAGACAATTTGCCGGCCCTCATAGCTTGGACACTTCACACTATTAGCACGCTAACAAAACACTTAAAAGTAATCACATGCCAGCAGCTTAAGTAGCACTATTAATTGCATTACATGTTGGCAACTCCAACAAAATAACTGCAATCCTGTTAATATGTAGAGTTACAAGGATCAGCTTAATGTGCTCATGCTGTTATTGTTTTTAAATTGAGTTTTTCAGCGTCTTGTGATGGAAGAATATACCGTAGAATTTTTTAGGTAAGGTGAAATAAGTAATGCGAATCGAAGTGGAAAAAAAACGCCCTCTGCTACCGCTACTAAAGAAGCGGGCTTTACCAGAAGGCTGATAAAAGGTGGGAGATATGAAGAGGTAGGAACTGAGCACATACCTGAACATTGATGAAAAAATATCCTCCTCTGTTCCGGAACCCCTCGGCGTCGTTGCCCAGAGGACTCTTTGCGGACGTGGGTGCGTTGCAAGCATTCAGTTACTCCCCTGAAACTGTCCCATTCTGCAAAATTCCTGCATGACATGAGGGGCTTGCGTGCAGTCTGGGAGCTTTACCAGCGCCGGAAACAATCTCGCAGCGATTACTGTTGTAACGTGCTCCACGATTCGCGATACCGTTGGCTGGTATGTATTTACTCGGTCTCGGCTGACGACCTGTAAGGTTCCAGCGCCGTAAAAGCGCACTGTCACTAGCACTTGCAGGAGCGGCGGCACGGGGCAGCCACGGTCGCCGGTGTTCGCTTCTAGCGGAAGCGTTGCCAGCAGCTGCAGAATGGCTTGTTTCGTGAAGCGGTATCGGCCAAGAAACACCGCGTCCCCCTGTACTTCCATTGGAATGGTGTTGTCCTGAGCATGTGTCGTAATGCTTTTGCATATGGGCGACCTTCTCGACTTTCAATTTCTCTTGAGAGGGCGAAGAAGTCTTACAACGCCGAGAACGTTTCGTGGTGATCTGCCATCTTGGATCTCATAATTAGCGCGTTAGGCTAGCCCGCGAGCTTCTTTAGAAATGCGCCTGTATCCTTACGATCGCGGAAAA
Organism: Amblyomma americanum; assembly: GCF_052857255.1. Classification (NCBI taxonomy): domain Eukaryota; kingdom Metazoa; phylum Arthropoda; class Arachnida; order Ixodida; family Ixodidae; genus Amblyomma; species Amblyomma americanum. The sequence continues at coordinate 117,862,921 of NC_135500.1, read as the reverse complement.
GTTTGGTTCAAGTATAAGTTTGCTTTCTGAAACATGTTTCGGCGCTGTCAAGGGGTGGAAGGGAAAAGGTAAGTATAATATCCGTCTGTGAATATGGGGTTAAAGTCACTGTCTTCACAAGGGAACGAGTGTCGCCGGCTGCTATGGCACCGGCCGAGCGGAGCGCGCCGTCGAAGAAAGGCCATTGTAGTCGAAGCTGGAGTAGCGATGAGGACAGAGAGAAAAGAAAAAAACGGAGAACAAGGAGGACTGAACCGGGAGGTAGGCAGGAAGGTCACAGTGAAAGAGAAAGTGATGCCACGAAGAAGGTCTGTATTGCCGTGTCTTGCTAAGGCTCCGGCGGTTCACTGGCTGCGGAGGCAGGGGAGAGGGAGAGGCAACCATTCTGGTGGATCTAGGAGAAGCGGAGGATCGCTAGACATGGTGGTGGAGCATATTGCCGCGAATATTTATCAATGTTTGTTTTTTCATTATTGAAATCTGCAGCCACGCCGGTTTATCGGCTTGTTTGCGATGCAAGACGCGACCAGATTTATCTCGACTGATCGCATCCAGGCAGAATTGATTCTACGTTCTTCAAGAATGTTCTAGTAACTTTGCATGGTTTATATCGGAAGTTCGCTATTAGCTTTAAATTGAGGACTGCCGACCTCAAAAATTCGCTATCAGCTTTAAATTGAGCCCGGCCGACAGCGGTGGGCATTCTGTTCGACGACCGGCGAGCACGCTTGTTGCTACGCCGCCGCCGAGTGAATCAGTCCATTATGGGCGAAAGCCAGGCCAAATACACAGTTTGTTTAGACACCATTTTCGCAGCCTTCCTGCTCTCCAGACCACAGTCACCACTTCGTGACATCTGGTGGAGTTGCTGGGTGTCCTTCCATGTACCGGACACCCCCTTCAAGTCGTGACACCAGACCTCTGCGCTTCGCTCCGGAGGACGAGCCAGCAGCTAACCGAGCGAGCAGACGTCTTCAGGAAGAGAAGCCTCAGTTTGGGACCCTGCCGAACCGCACCCGGCAACGAAAAGACGCTGCTATGAGTACCACATCCTCACCAAAGATGTCGACACCAATAATACTGCAACAGCCGCGGTACGAGGAAGGTCTTCCAGCCCCGGTAAGGGAAACTAAAGACGCAACTTCTGGAGTTGAGGTTGATCACGAGCGACACACCGAAGATCCTCCACCTACCCCGCCCCTTGAAGACGCTGCACCCCCTACGCCGATGAAGAGGCTACACTCGCTGCACCGATGCCGCACTAGGTGACAACACCGACCACGACGTGAACTTCCTTAAGAAAGACGCCGCCACCCAGAGCAGCTTCGATGACACGCCCCACCCGCGGTTCTCGTACGCGACGAAGCCGTGACCCGACACCGAGGGCGACATGCAATGCAAGAGCCAAAACATCCGAATTAAAAGTGACTATCGACGGCCGGAAAGTTGCTGCTCTAGTTAAGACAGGAGCCTATTATTCGGTCATGAATAGAAGATTCGCTGCGCAGCTGAAAAAAGTCAGGACCGCTTGGTACGGCCCACAAATTCAGACCGCAGGAGGCCATTTCATTACGCCATCATGACAGTGAACAGCGCGAGTGACTGTCAAAGGACACACCTATCCACAGGACTTGTCGGGCTAGTTGGTTGATCATAATGCAAAAAAGACGAACTGCGCAACAAGAACACGGACGAAAGGAAGGCAGACACACACTAACGCGTTAGTGTGTGTCTGCGTTAGTGTGTTAGTGTGCGTCTGCGTTAGTGTGTGTCTGCCTCCCTTTCGTCCGTGTTCTTGTTGCGCAGTTCGTCTTTTTTACACCTATCCTGCCACCTTCGCTGTACTACGGCAATGTTTCCGCAAAGTGATCTTGCGCATGGATTTCCTTAATGAGCATCAGGCGATCATCGACCTGCGATCCAAGCTGATCACGCTTTCGACGGACGAAGCCATCGCTTCGGGGAAAACTGGGGAGAATCACGTTGCCCTGAGTGTTCCTGGAGGAAGAAGTGAGCGTCCCACCCCAATCAAGCGTTATCATGACCGTAGGCGCTACGAAAGCTATTAACGCTGAAGTCATCATCGAGGGCAACATGCAGTTTCTCCTAGACCGAGGAATCAGCATCTCAAGAGGCATCGCACATTTGCGCAATGGCCAGGCCGTAGTACTGCTGACTAACTTCAGCAAAGATTACCGACACATTAACAGAGGAACGACGATTGCTTTCTTCGACGAAATATCCGACGTACGAGACTCCTTCGCCCTCTCCGACCCCTCCACATAAGATTCGCCTGACCAAGAGAACTTGCCCACTTTCGACATCAACCCAGCCTTGCACCGGAACGGACAAGACCCGATCCGCAATCTGCTTCAAACCTACACTGAGTGTTTTCCGACATCGCCGAAGGTGCGACAGACGCCAATTGCCAAGCACCGCATTATAACAGACCAACACGTCCGACCTCTCCGTCAAAGCCCCTACCGTGTGTCACCGCGAGAACGACAAGCCATCCGGGACCAAGTCGAAGAAATGCTTCGCGACGACGTCATCCAGCCTTCAAACAGCCCATGGGCGGCACCGGTTGCGCACTTCGATATTGCGTGGATTACCGCCGCTTGAACAACATAACAAAGAAGGACGTCTACCCCCTCCCCCGCATCGACGACACACTGGACCACCTCTGCAACGCCAAATATTTCTCATCAATGGACCTCAAGAGCGGGCACTGGCAAATTGAGGTCGACGAAAGAGATCGCGAGAAGACAGCATTCATCACTCCGGATGGGCTGTTTGAGTTCAAGGTGATGTCATTTGGTCTCTGTTCCGCACCAGCGACGTTTCAGCGAGTAATGGTTACACTGCTGGTAGGCCTGAAGTGGCAAATTTGTGTGGTATATTTAGATGACGTCGTTGTCTTCGCCTCGAACTTTGAAGAGCACCTCAAAAGACTTCGAAGAGTACTGGACGCAATCAAGTCGTGTGGCCTAACCTTAAAAGCAGAGAAATGCTACTTTGCCTACGAAGAGCTGCTGTTTCTAGGCCACATCGTTAGCAAGGAGGGAGTACGCCCAGACCCGAAGAAAACAGCTGCTATTGAACAGTTTCCACCGCCGGCCGATAAGAAAGCAGTGCGCAGATTTCTCGGACTGTGCGCATATTACCGACGATTTGTGAAAAACTTTTCGCGCATCTCCGAGCCACTAACCCAACTGACGAAGGCAGACGTGCCGTTTAAATGGGAAGCGCCGCAAGCAGAAGCCTTCAAGGAACTTCAGCGTCGTTTACAGTCCCCACCGATCCTTGCGCATTTTGATGAAAACGCCGATACTGAAGTTCATACCGACGCAAGCAGCGTGGAACTAGGCGCCGTCCTCGTTCAAAAAAGTGACAGGCTGGAGAAAGTCATCGCATACGCTAGCCGTTCCCTTTCCAAAGCCGAGGCTTACTATTCGACAACTGAGAAGGAGTACCTTGCCATAATCTGGGCTACGTCGAAATTCCGCCCCTACCTGTACGGACGACCGTTCTAGGTGGTCAGCGATCACCACGCGCTGTGCTGGCTTGCCAATTTGAAGGACCCCGCTGGCCGCCTCGCTCGATGGATTCTGCGCCTCCAGGAGTTTGATGGCACCGTCGTTTACAAGTCCGGACGTAAGCACTCTGACGCCGATTGCCTCTCACGAGCCCCTGTAGATGCACCGCCACCGGACGACGATGAGGACGCCTTCCTGGTACCCATCAGCCCCTGCTCTTTTGTACAGCAGCAATGCTCGGATCCCGACCTAAAACGCCTCATCGACTACCTGGAAGGCAAGGTTTCTTCACCCCCCGCCTCATTCAAGCGACGACTGTCTTCCTTCTGTGTACAGAATAATGTCCTTGTGAAGAACTTCGCAGCGAACAGAATAGCCTACCTCCTTGCTGTACGTGCTTGTTTCCGCGAAAAAGTTCTACAGGCTTCACACGAGAAGCTGACAGCTGGGCATCTCGGGTTTACTCGCACCCTCCGCTGCTTTCGAGACAAGTATTACTGGCCTCGACTGTCTGCCGATGTCGCACATTATGTGAAAACCTGCCGAGATTGTCAGCGCCGAAAGATCCCACCCACCGGGCCACCAGGATTTCTGAACCACATTGAATCCCCCTCAAGGCCCTTTCAGCAGATCGGCATGGACTGTTTTTTCAATTCCATTTATTCACCCAGAAAATTCTGGCTGGCTGCCTAGACTCAAAGCTGTAGGTATACAACTTGACGAGGCCCAGGCAGCCGTTACAAGGAACCGGGGCAGACTCAGTTCAAAATCGTTACATGCACAGAAAAAAAAGGAGCAGATACAGTTGAAAATCTTTACATACACAAAAAAAAGCGAACACATAGTCAGGTTACAGTTTTCACGAAAACAGGACTGTCAAAAAGTACAAAATCATCATTAATGAAAATACAGATGTGCAAGAAACAAATTTGCAAAAACATACAAGGGAACAGCTGCACTTGGGCGCGAAGAAGTCAGGAATAATTTCTGAAGAAATAATTCACGCAATGCTTTCTTAGTAGGGTTATTTATATCCTTATATCAATTTAAAATTATTGGAAGATTGTGCTGTAATGTTTGGAACTAATAGTCAGTGTGAAAAGGGGGAATTAACCAAGTGTCTGTGTTGCGAGTATTAACTGTGTCGTTCTTCTGTTTCAATAGCTCAGTGCCTTTTATCATTGACCTAAAGGATAACGACAGATGAAATGAAAGCAATATACGGAATTCATACATTGAATTCTTAACACACTGAATGTTTCAAAAGCTTGCCGTGTGTGGCTTAGGTAATCAAGATTGGCAATGTGACGTATGGCTTTCTTTTGAGGAAGGTAAATTTTTTCTAGGTTGGTTTTAGCGGTGGTCAACCAGACTAATGAGCAATACCTTATTTGCGACAAAAATAGTGCATTTTATATTTGAAGCTTTATTTCAGCTCGAAGGAATGCGCGGAAACGAGCAATTTCACCTGTCACCAACGAGAGATCTTTTGTTAACTTCTCGACATGCGAATTACATGTAAGGTGTGAAGAAAATGTTACTCCTAGTATGGTGTGTTCGTGAACAATTTCGATTTCTTCACCACCACAAGTGATGTTTTTTTTCTAGGGGAATATTTTTGTTTCTTGCACAAAATAACGTAACTTTCGTTTTTTCAGGATTAATTTTTAGTAGATTAACATCAGACCATTCATGAAGCCGATTAAGAAGTTGATTACACTTTGTGACTAGTTCATTTACATCAGGACCAGAGAACAAAATCGTGCAGTCGTCAGCGTAAATAACGAATTTTAAACTTTTGTCAACGTTCACAATGCTGTTTATATAGACATTAAATAGAAGAGGGCCTAGTACATTTCCATGAGGTACGCCAATGATTGTAGGTAGTAGAGATGATTGGTCTTGTTTGGGCCTTTCCCAAATTCAGCGTCTGGAAATAAGTGGATCATCATAGCGACCGACTGACTACCTGACCCGCTACGTCGAGGCAAATGCCCTACCCAACGGAACAGAAGCAGAAGTCGCCAAATTTTTCGTGGAGTGCATTTTTCTGCGACACGGTGCTCCCGATGTACTCATCACGGGCAGAACAGTATTCATGGCGGAACTAACGCAAGACATCATGCGTTAGAGCCAAACCAGCCACCGGAGGACAACTGCATACCATCCGCAGACCAACGGACTGATCGGGCGCCTGAACAAAACCATTGCCGATATGCTTGCCATGTATGCCAATGCCGAACACAAGACCGGAGACTTCAACCTGCCCTTACGTCGTCTTCGCCTACAACATCGCAGTGCAGGAGACCACCCAGATGACCCCTTTTAGGCTCGTCCATGGCAGGGAGGCCACGGCCACACTAGACGTCATGCTGCCCAACGTTACCGGAGAAGAGGACGTCGACGTCGCCGCCTACCTTCAACGCGCAGAAGCTCGATGGCTTGGCCGATTGCGGATCAAAGACCAGGAGCGGACTGAGGCCATACACTACAAGCTACAAAGTCGCAACGCGAAATACAAGTCAGGAGACCAGGTCTGGATTTGAACACCTATTCGCCGCCGTGGATTGGGTGAAAAGGTTTTGCGGCGCTATTTTTCGGCGTGTACAAGGTTCTTCGTCGGCTAGGTGAACAGGATTATGAAGTCATCCCTGACGCAATGACTGCATCCCAGCGACGCCGCGTACGACCAGAAGTTGTCCATGTCGTCTGTCTAAAGCCCAATTATGCGCGCTAAAGCACGCTGTGTTTCCACACACTGTGTTTATTTTCGTACGATCCGTTTTATTTGTTGCTTGTTGCGTTATTTGTTTTAATGCATCGGGCCGATGGTTCTTTAAGAGGGCAGTAATGCCGGAATCTTCTGCAATGTCTGTTTTTTCATTCTTCAAATCTGCAGCCACCCGCGTTATCGCTTTGTTTGCGATGCCAGACGCGACCAGATTTATCTCAATTGATCGCATCCAGGCAGAGCTGATTACGTTGTTCCAGAATGTTCTACTAACTTTGCGCGCTTTATCTCGAAAGTTCGCTGCCAGCTTCAAATTGAGCACTGCCGACAGCGGCGGACATTCTTTTCGAGGACTGCCGAGCACACTTGCTGCTACACTGCCGCAGAGATCATTCAGTATATCTATTATAGGCGCAAGTCAGTCCAAATAAAGAGTTTTGCTTAGACGACATTTTCGTAGCCTTTCTGCTCTCCGGACTGCAGTCACCACTTCGTGACAATATCACGATTATCCGTATGAGGATTTCCGACCCCGCAAAAAGTGAGCTGCTGAGTTCAATGTTTTGTTGATGAAGTGGGAAGAAAGGACACCATGATGGGCGTTCGCGAAAAGTGTGTGCCGTGGGACACTCCAATATTCGCCACGATGGCAGAAGCGGATACTCTCCATTCCCGTGAGAAAGTCGAAAGTGTGCTGATATGCGAGCTGAACGTACAATACCGCACCGTTAGCGGTAGTACTGGCTCATAAAGCATCGACGACCAGTAACCAAACAAATTTCAAAACAGAGATGCTAAGCATAGTATTTAAACATGCTCAAAACAAACAGACCACAGACAAGTAGCTAAATATGCTCGAAACGAGAGGCAAAACCATGTAGCTAAACGCGTGCGAAATAGAAAAGCAAAGCCAAGTAGCCATTTGTGCGTCAGGTTGGCTCGTCGCGTGCATAAAATGTCTGTAAATAGGCTTCCGCCAGCGCTAGCATCGTGTTGGCACGCTTGCACCAGACCAACCTGATCTGCCAAAACTCCACTATTTTAAACCAGCTTTCGTTAATTAATTGGCTAAGTTTGTTGCAAACGTTTGACTCAACGCTTTCGCTCCAGGCGCATGTATGCAGCGCGGTACATGCAATTACGTTGCGGAAGGGGACTGCTGTCAAGAGGAAATGGCTTGATCCGTTAAAAAGTTAATTGGCCGTAGTCTGTTCCCCCGGTTGTCAGGAACCGTACCGCTTTGGCCAATGCCGTTCTTTTTCTTGCCTGCGAGGTACGATTAATAGTGCTCATGCATGGTCCTAGTAATTATATTACGATGGCGCAAATTAAATAACAGCGGCGTGAAGGCACTCAAAAGGAGAAGTAATGCTCGAAGGAATGTGCTGCGAATTCTTTTTTAATCAATCTATCAATGAAAAATCAGCAGACGTGCGTCAGACACCTTTCAAACGCAGTTATGGGGACGGGGGTCGCTCTGTGTAATGCGGATCTGAATTAGCTTTCATATAAACAATACTGCAACCTTCGTACCTAAAAAGACTCTTCACAAATCACGAATCATGTGCACAACCTGCTCAAGATTGCTCCTACCCTACTTCCATGGCTACCACCCTCGGATGGTTCCCGTCCTAACTACCTTCCGGGTACTCACCTCTCTCTCCTCTAATGCTCATCTTCCTCGATAATCCTCCTCCTACTCGTCCCAGGCTAACCCCCTGATCCCCTGTCAATTGCCGTTCGGCTACATATTCCTCCGCTCTCGCAACCCTCCTCCTCACACGGGAGCAGCCGCAGTGGGTGAGTGGTTATGGCTTTCGGCTGCTGACCCGAAAGACGCGGGTTCGATCCCGGCCGCGGCGGTCGAATTTCGATGGAGGTGAATTTCTAGAGGCCCGTGCACTGTGCGATGTCAGTGCACGTTAAAGAACCCCAGGTGGTCGAAATTCCCGGAGGCCTTCACTACGCCGTCCCTCATAGCCTGAGTCGCTTTGGGACGTTAAACCCCCATAAACCAAACCAAACCAAGCCTCCTTCCACGGTAACTCTCCTCCGGGTGGTTCTTTCAGGAGTCATCCACAGGTTGCCCTTTCTTCCGCTCTCGCCGTACCCTATCCTCTTCCGAGGCAACTACTCTCTCTTCCACGGTAACCGTTCTGCGTTACGCATTTCCGCATTCAAGCCATACTCTCCTCCCACGGTTAGCACCCTCTGGGTGGTTCTTGCTTACTTCGTAAGTACCTTCTGGATACGAATTGTTCCCCTTTCCGTATACCCTCCTCCTTCGACGGCAGCCTGCCTTCTACGGTAAACAGGTGGTTCGCGTGACTCCAACCCTCTCATCATAAACACCTTCTCCTTCATTTTTTGAGGTTGCCACTCTTCGATTACGCCAGCTATTGCAACTACGGCGCTAAATGCAGGGAACGGGCCTTAAAGAGCTATCGCTGTAAATGGAGATCGCTGCACATGCCTGTTACGGGGAAAGAAAGGGAACCACTGTAGTATTGCGTCTAGCTGGGCGTTTATCGAGCGTTTAGCAAATAGATATTTTACGCAATTTGCTTTCCCCTTGCCGATTTGCACTACAACAATTCATGATGCGAAGAAACGACAGCACACCCAAAACGCTTCACTCTGAACTTACTCAAAACGTATGACTAACTGGAAAATGAAGAATGAAAAGGTAGGCAAAACAATGAAAAGGCTGACTGCGTAAAGCGACATTGAGCGAGAGCTCTTAAAGATTTTGTGTGTGGCAATATGCCGGGGTACAGAATTGAGAGAGCGACTTCATACTATATAGTTGCAGAACCCCCATTTTTGTTTTCCGATTTGGTTTGGCTGATGGGGGTTGAAGGTCCCAAAGCGACTGAGGCCATGAGAGACGCCGTAGTGAAAGACTCCGGAAATTTCGACCACTTGGGGTTCTTTAACTTGCACTGACATCGCACAGTACACGGGCCTCTAGAATTTCGCCTCCATCGAGATTCGACAGCCGCGGCCGGGATCGAACCCGCGTCTTTCGGGCCAGCAGTCGAGCGCCATAACCACTCAGCCATCGCGGCGGCTTTTTTTTTTGTTTTCTACGTATAAGCACGCGCTTTTCGAATAGCTGTCATCTTCCGTCCGCCTGTCTAGCCGCTCGCTGCCACCGGCCCTCCCTATCCTGAGGCGGCGCATTTCGTAGCAACTGCCGCAGTTGGGCCATGCTACATAATTCCGCTCTTTCCATATATTCCCTCGTCTTTCCTTGGTAGTCACCAACCCGATGGTTTCCGTGGTAACCACCGTCTTGTTACGCTTTCCTGAGCTCTCGCTATACCTTCCACGTCCACCTCCTTCCGAGCTAACTCCTCGTCGGGCTGTTCTCCTGGCAACCGTCCTACGCCTTGCGCCATAAGCTCAAGCTTTACCTTGCTTCTTCCACAGTAACCTCCTTCCGGATGGTTCCCGTAGTAAATGCCCTCTTGTTACATCTTCCCACACACTCGCCACACCCTCCTCCTTCCAGGGCAGCTACTCTCCGGCTGGCGTCCGTGGCAAGAGCCCACCGATAGCGCCTTTGTACGATCTCGCCACACCGTCTTCCTTCCACGCTAATCCATTCTCCGGCTGGGAAGTCCTCTACTCTAGTGATACCGTCTTCCCTCTACGGGAACCGAATTATGGATGGTTCTGATGGTAGCCACCCATCGGTTACGCATTTCTCCACTCACGTCATTCCTCTTGTTTTCAGAGTAGATACGCTCTTAGTCGTTCCTATAGCAACGCACTCCGATTGCAGTGACGACTGCGGCATACTACCACTACTGCTGCTACTACTACGGAGACGGCGACGACGACGAAGCGAGGCCTAGCGCTTAACAGCTGTTGCTGTTAACTGCTGTTAACAGCTATTAACAGGCGCTTAACAGCTGTTGCTCTAATAAAAGGTCGAGGACTTTAGTACTGCCAGTGCCAGTGTATAGCGACCGGCGCCAAGCTTCGTTGCCTTTTGTTCGCACTAAATAATTATCTTTGCTTCATGCTACTGACGTTTAAAGCTGGGTGTGCGTTGTGCCAAGCACGTGGTAGTCATCTTCGACCCATATTTCTATTGCACGTTATTTGCATTTGTTCCTCAATTAATTAACTCTCCAGTGACTAAGGGTGCACAGCATCCAGAAAGAAAGCAATGCTGTCAAGGCAGAAATCTGCGGTTGTACGTGGTTCATTGTTGAAAAAAAAGACTAGCTTTTAGGAAAGCGACGAAAAATTTGAAGAACACAGGACGAGCGCTAATCATAAAGTAGAGTTTTTACTTCGACAGAAGGTAGATAAAAACAGTTCCATGGCACAAGCGCGCGCTGGATTAAAACAAAGAAAGTCACAAAAATCACTACTCCACACGTGGAAAACTCCTTCTAAGATGCCCCTTTTCTTTTTGATGAAAAGCAAGAGAGGCTGAGCCGACGCAGTAATCGCCTTCTCTGCTAATGTGGTAGGCCTCGCATATATAGCGGTGTAACCTCGTGCGTCCCCTACAAAGCACACACGTGGCATCAAAGGCTGGCACGCACCCGTAGCGCCTACGACGTTAGCCGGAAAGTCACCCACGCAAGTTAATCAACCACGCTGCATGGTGCTATCGTAGTCGGTCGTTTAGGCAGCGTCCCCACTGTGCGACATAGCACTGCCCGCAGGCAAGTGGCATGTGGTATACAATACCAATTCCGCAGGGTGCAAACTTGCGCTCGTGGTTTGTTCTGCAGGCTGGCTTCTTTTTCTCGTTCACGGCTTTGCACATGCGCACCAGGTTTTCTGTGACAGCGAACAAAACGTCTAAACCACGCTTCCTCGCAGCTTTTTTTACATGGCGTGATAGCAGGTGAACGTACGGTTTGGCTGTTCGCCTCGACATTTTGCAGAATTTTTTGGCTCCCATGACACGGTATCCTAACACGCCCTGATTTCTTTCATAAAAAATTTCGCAACAGCTATCATGTTTCACAAGAGAAACCGGCCTTGGCCAACCTCACCTCTTGGCCTGCAATCTGTCCGCAATTTTTTGGTGGCATGACCTCTCGAGGACATCGCACAGGCTGGCTTTGACGACAGCCCGCTTAACCAATTTCTTCCCCGTCCCCAGCGCTATAGTCTCTTTAATTATTTTAGAGAAAGCAAGATTCATTGAAATTCGCAATTTTTCATTAAAACATATTACAGAAATAAAATATTAGCTGAGAAATCATGCATTAACCAGAACAATATTATACAGCGCTTCTTCGACCTTTTGTGGTCCCTTTGTTGATCGGCAGTTACATTCAGAACATGTTGTCATCATTAGGTAGTGAGCAACCTGAGCATGTTGTCATTAGGTAGTGAGCAATCTCATTCGGTCGTTTCGTATGCGGTGTTGGCTAAGAGGCGCAACACTATTCACCCATATTCTGCAACCTTGATATTCTACAGCGTTCTTATATTTGTCGCTGCGGCTTGTATCACATGTCGGAATAAATCGCAATAAGAACTGACCACCTTATTTTAATCTAAAGCGGCGCGTTCAGCATGAATGAGAAATATCTTGATTTTGTGAGTTAGGCTTTCTACGCAGTTTTTATATTTCAGCCAAGTGCTCTTGAAGCACGAATAACCATAAAAGAGGCGGGTTGTTAGTGCTGGAATCAAACAAGTCATGCGTTCAGGTGTTATGCATAAAAGCAGCTTGGAAAACTAACTGGAACTCAAGAAAGCTTTCGACATTTTAGTATAGTTGCTACGGGCACAGACGCTAACGCTATCTTGGTGAAGAATTTACCCGACTTATACTGCTCGACTAAATGCCTTTCGTAGTTTTGGCTCAATTCATTGCGACTGTACGACCACGTCCGGGAAGCTTGTTGTAATGAAATAAAATAATTGGATTGATTCCTGGCATGCATATCTCCTTCGCAGTTACGAAAACTTTAAAGACGTTAGGACAATAAGTGATCAACTTTGTTTACCACAACCCATGCGGCGCAGCCATATATGATAACCATGTTGCTCGATAGTAAATTGAAATCCACCCTGGTGAACTACTATCTAGCAGGGATAAGAAATCAGTTATAAACGAACCAATACTTTGCAACGCTGGCGCGAATTTAACGAATAATCAAAAGGCAATAGTAAGGCTCGCTCACACAGGCGCACTGTCTCTCCCATTCATAAATATCTCGACTTGACAAGCAAAGTGGCTTGGCCGGATATCTTGTGCAAGAATAAGGTCAGATGTCTTCGCTCTACAGGCTGGCTCATTTCGTTGCACATAGGCCTCGGGGTTGATTAAAGATAGCTGAAAATTAGCCACATTGTACAGCGCACTTCTCGAAAGATTGATCACTTCAGCGGCGCAAAGCGGTTCGTTTACTGGACAGGCTCGAAAGAGATGGATGCCGCGGTCGTACACGACTGGCGCTGTCAGTTTCTCGCCAGTGAAATTATGTCATGCGCTTTCTCCCGGACCTTGCTGTCACACCCTCCATCCAATGCCAGCTGAATGCCCCTAATTTAGAGTGGCAACCCGACCGTGCTACGGACATTTCGCACCCGGGTAGTTTCCACGGACGTCTGGGTTAATAAATAGCCATTCGCGGAAGAGCAGCCTTCTCTAATGGCTCGCGCGAGCTCCTATCACATTTTGTAGATTGCAGACTGTCAGGAATAGGTGCCTCGGACATGTAGGGATTTGCGCACTGATTGAGTGTCGAAAGAGACTGGCTGAATATGCGTCTAAATTATAAATGATCGCCAGTTAGTCACCGTTTGTTCATTTTAAGCGTGCCAGCTTAATGTGGAGTTCTCTGCCAGCGACACAACACAGAGAAGGGGACGGTCGCAGAAGTGCTAGCTGACAAGGCTGAAATCTTTAAGGTTCGCGACTGCAGCTTATTTCCTGAACGTTCGCAAGACTCATAGGCGTTTCCGTTGGGACTTTTTAATACGTTAGCATTAATGCTAACGTATGGCTAACGTAACGGTGTGGCTTTTAATTAGAAGCCACACCGCGAAAAAAAAAGTGTCCAGCGTCGTCCGGTGGCGTAGTGTTTTCACCACCACTTGCCACCTTCTACCACCTGCCGCCTGGCAGGTCACAAGAGACACTTACCACTTGCCATGGTTGGCAGGTGGCAAAATGGAGAGAGAGAAATCATTCTCTCCCTTATAAGGGATACGATAGAGAGGCTGTAAAGTGGTTGCCACTGCGAAAACCCTAAAAAAACCATTCTATGGTTTTTAGCTACTGACAATGGCTACAAATGTCTCAGCAGAAATCCAAACGACAACGAATGACTCATCAAGGAGCACAGCCAAGTTGCTGAGCACTATGCTCAGAAACGCTGAGTGTACAATCTTTAATTAGCAAATAAATACACTGCAAACTACATAAGAATATGTAGAGAAAATATCAAAAAGGTAGAAACGTAATGGTAACGGATTGTCATTGCGTGATGATAATTAAATGCCCCCATAACTTTCTTATTGGCCATGATTACTGCCGGACCATACTGCCTCACCGTTCGACCACGCTCCACGTGACATTTTCGGTATAGCAGGATGTTGCCAGTCAGCCGCTATGGTTGCAAGTGGCGCTGGTGACCACTCGGAGGGTTCGGCTACGTCCAAGAGAAGTGCAATCGGAAGTATAAGATTGGCCAGCTGCCCCGAAGCTGAGTTGGTAGAGCTTCGTATGTAAAGTGTAAAGGTCGTGGGTGCGGATCCCACCTGTGGTATGTAGCTATTTTTTCGTCTACTGTCTAATGAATAATCTTTAATATAAAAATGATTACACTGTAGATGTGCAATCAATAAACCGGACGAGATGAAATACGCTCATTCCTAAATGCTTTCCTTGGCCGCCATGAATGTTTGCTTCTTTAAGTGCTTTAAGGGGTTCTTTGTTTTTCTTACCCTTGTTTGCTCAACCCCTTGAAGTTTTTTTGTCAGTAAAGCATTAACTATCTTGTTGAGTTTGTGTTGTGTAGAGCAATCTTCCTGGCACGTGTTAATAGTGAAAGAACCAACTTTATGTGCTCATTTTGTTCCTTTCCACACAAACATTTCTGCAATCTTTCATCTCATACCCAAAAATTCTGGACAAAAGCATTTTTGAATGGGAAAGTTTATGGGCGCAATTTTTTCTTACATTTTCAAGCTATAGCAATCAATGTATTTGTAGAACTCCCGTTGGCGGGCTTGAGATTTCTGCTGTTGACGCTTTTGCTATCGTGTCGTTAATCACGGGGTTTGCTATCGTGAAAAGCATTTTCCATTGGTTTTCAATGGCAGTTTTCACCGACCTATGCGAGCGATAAAACACTATAAAAGAAAGATTTCACTACGTGTCGGCAGAATGGACCAATACCTTCAGTATTTCAATGAGTACCTTACAGTTTTTCAATATTCACAATTTTTTTAAGAATGTTGGACATGAGAAAGAAATATGTCTCTCTAAATTCTCGAAATTTTATGAAACGAATAATGGCGGTACGAAAAAATGCGTAAGTGTTTATAAAAAATTCACGCTTTCATGGCATAATTTGCTTCTCAGTAATTCTTGCCTATGCGTTATGAAGCATATGATACGCACCAGAGTTAACAATACGTTACGAGCTGCAAATGAAGGCTTCAGAAAGCAGCGCCTTATCGAAATGAAGCCAAAGATTTTGCCGGTGTCTAAATAAAAACAAAATATTTTAACTATTGAAGCCAGCAAACACAAGATCAAATGGGCGATATCTGTTGTTGGCTGCCGTAGTAATGTGAAAGCTTTCTGAGGCTACTTGCTGCGTATGACATTAGCTCCCCTTGTATTTCCTGGCTCTGGGGGCTTGGAATGCCTTAGAACATAGAGACGAGAGCAGGAGTGACAAACAAAGATTGGCATATAAGGATGCTTGTCCAGAACGCATCCAGTGAGAGAGAAAACAAGGCAGGAATTGCTTTGTGTGGAGTACATCATTCAGCCTCCAAATTGGCAGGAAGTTCGCGATCCACACAGCGATTATATGTTTGCAGTGCTTCCCTGCTTACTATCTGCTGCAACTCCGCTCGTTTTCTATTGCGCTCTCTATATATTAACCTTGCTTGATTTCTTTTGCGTGCTCTTCATGAACGATTTGCAGCACTCATCGGCTCCTGTTGTGCTTCCGTTTCAAACGGACGCCGCTAATACCGGCTTCGTCAATTTGGCTTATGCTCGCAAGATATTCTTTCGTGAGCATTAACATATAAACCCTTTGTAGCATAGTGCTAAGCAGAACTACAAAATGTGAGGCCGGAGCAATCGGCACGAATATGAGAGAATCCCGTCACGGCTCGTATTTAGAGCTACACCAATAACATCAGTCTGTTCGAATCCCCCGCGCTTTCTGAGGACTTATCTTCATGGCGACCAGAATAGCAGTATTCGCTAAGCCTAGAAGCTACCTAATTCGGAAGCAAACTAAAATTTGCCGCGTTTTATTATTACATTTCTGCAGTGCGTCCGTCTTCAGACAACGCAAAAGCTACGGACGCTTTTTATCTTCCGCTAAAGTGAGGCACGATGAAGCGGCAAAGACGAATGGGTGGTGACCCGCCACTATGGCTCAGTTGTTCCCAATTGGGTCGAAATAATTACGAGCTTTCAAGCCGCGTCGTTTATTAATGATTAATCCCGGAGGTGGCCGTCTTTCGGTGCGATGAGGAGGGGAGAGGAGGAAAATCTACGTGAGGAAAGGACGGCGTTCATGACGTTATAGAACAGGGGGAGAGGAGGATTCGTGCAGTCATACAAGGCGAAGTGTGATTAAGCACGGAGGTGCACCGCGGCAGAGGGGAAGGGGTTGTGACTCAGAGGGAGAGGGCGCGTGGTCGCTGCTCGGAGAAGGCAGCATGCTATAAAAAATTTTCTTTATTTGTTTTAAAAAAGCGCGAGCATTGTCATAAATGTGGTAGGTGAGACGAGAACTAAACTACACCTTTTGTGTTACGCAGTGTTCCCACGGCACGTGAGAATCGGCTATTCATGACCCATGGATCAAGCCAGCCAACGCGTACTTGTCTGCAACAGCATTCAATGAAATATCACATCAATAAACCTTTGAAATGTAGAAATTTCGGAATCTATTTGTCGACGGAATCTCCATTGCATCGATTGAATATGAGAATCGTTCCAGCAAACTGCAAATTCGATATTGCACAGCTTGCAAAACGAAACAATGTAAAATTTTTATGCCCAAACATCGAGATATGATATTTGCTTTATAGCATGGCTACGCACCTGAGTTGTAGCTTGAGCGGTAGCAGCACTTCGGCTCGCGTACTGCTTGAGTCGCAGAAACAGCTTGATGATATTTTGTATGAGAGGGCAGCTAATAACCTTCCCAGGGAAGGTGACCCTTTCGATATACATCGAGGAAATGCAGCTCTAACGTCGCACAAGTAGGAAATACTCTCTCAGTTCAGATAGGGAACTCCCTTTCATAAATGATCCAGATACACGTTGTTCGCTGGGATGCTTATGTACTGTGAAGGATAGGGTTTTACGAGACTAAAATACTCAATATTTATTTTAGTACATCGATTTTTACCGAACTTCAGATCAGCGAGCTTAGCCTTCAGATAACATTTTTATCAAAGTTCTCTGAAATTTATTAAAGCGTCAGGAACTAGTGCATGTAAGATAATTGCGCGGATATGTGTCGTTTGCTGCATTGCTTCAGCAATTTGCCTCATTATTCAAACATGGTTGTTAGAGTTTAGAGGTGAAAATATACTTTAGGAGCGCCCTTACATGAATCTTCGCATTGTGACAAGATAAAAGAGTTGTGAATTGTCATTGTGAGAAAATACGTTTCGAGGACAGGGAAGGGGTCAGTAAATGTCTCTCTCCTTCCTCGATGGGCACATCGAAGAGAAAAAAGTGGGAGTGAAAGATAGAAAACAAAAATATATGCCGTTATCGAGGAGCGCTCTGGATGAATTCCGACCATGCACCTCGGGTTTTTATTTAACGTGCCTTGATGTTGCACATCAAATGGACGTGCCTGACACCAGGAATAGAGAGCGTTGGTAACACGAAGTTTCCACTCTGTAGTTGAATGCTAGAAGGTTTTTCATCGAAACGAGGCGGCGTGGTACCGATTACCGCCAACGTGAATGCCCCGCCCGCAGGGTAATTTACATCTAATAATTAGGTTCATAATTACTGTCATACTCAGTGTTACTTTCGCTTTTAAGATGACCGCCACAGTTGACAGGCTCTCCTCAATCACCAACATTCCTGCCTTACCTGGACGTTCTTCAACTAGTGTCATCTGTTGGCCGCCAGCAGGTGATATTTTGAACTCATAATTTGCGAAAACTAAAAAGTTAAGATACATTGTGCTTGAACATGGTGATTCTCATGAAAAACACTTACTTCTCGCTGCAAAATCTCACCTATAGAATCCTTCCTGCGCTGACACGAACTACTTCCGACAGCCATAGAAAGTGAATTCTATGTTCTGAACATTCAAAATTCCCTCAGTGATTAAGAGTCTTCAGCGCCTCGCAGCACATGTTGGCAGCAATGAAAACTGAAAACGTCTGTCCACAATTGGCGGGCTTGAAGGGAGACCACAGAAGGAAAGCATAGATTCAACTTCGATAAGAAAAGAACATGCAAGCGCATAGCAATTGATGTCCTGAGTACAAAATGATGAACTGAACGTGCTTCCTGAATTCTAAAGATGCATGTGCTGGCGGCCAGCGAAGGATACCTGCACCTTGTTCCTTTGCATTTATCTGCCATATGGTCGCGAAAACGTTTTCGATACACTTCTGTTGAATATGTATACGGATTTGATTTCTCTTAGTCGCATACGCCGCGGTATCTCTGTAAATTCTGCATTCTTACTGAACTTGAGCTCGGAGATACTATTTTGACAGCGCAAGCTGCTAAAGGATGTATGCCAGATATGAAAACCAGTCGGGTGTAAAAAATATTTATTTATATATTCGCGGCCCTTCAGTAAACCGTAGGTGAACGATATCTATCTGGAGTGTCCTACAGCAGAGTCCTGATAGCCAAATATGCAATTTTGAAATGAAATTAAATTTCCACTGCTAACCACCTCGACCACTTAATTTTCTTCACAGCAAAGCACTGTTCAGGAGTGATGATTTTTCCTGACTAGAGGGGTCTGTGTAAATACAAGAAGCTGTTTGCTAAAAACAGCCCTTAGCACAACGGACTAAAGGGCACCCTCCGATTCCCGAAGCCGTCGCTGTCACTGCGAGCAATTATTCAGACACGCGGATGGTAAGAATCATGCAGACCGAGATGAAAGCAACCGAAGCCTTCGATTTCTTACGTGCCTTCATTCCGCAGCATCCGAAAAACTTGAGTCCACGTGGCACGGTTACTCTGAGAAAGCAGCGTACAGAGAAAATATGTGCTCGTTCTTGTCGCTTTTCTCTCTTGCATAGTACACATTGTTTCCAGTTAAATAAAATCGACAGAAACAGAGCGCCATCGTCGAAATGTTTCTATATGATATGTTTAAGGAACAAGCCTGCGCGCTACATTTATGAAGAAACACAACATTTTAGATCTTGTAGTGACCCTGATCAGCTTAGTTTGTAGGGAGACTGTCCTGGACGCTGGCGGTGCCGGGGTCACACCCAACTTGAAGAATGCACTTTAACTGCGAACATTCCAGCACTGTGCATGCAGCTTTGCTCTGCACCCGTACGTTGGCGCTCATACTGATGCTACTCAGTAGTTTCTCTCATGTTTGAAATTAAGTGCGCATTAGGTTGTAGCTATGACTGGGTATGAACCGTTCATACCTAAGCCTATATTTAGTGCAGCTCCAGGGCATGATTGACATACTGTCTTTTTTAAATGCCTAGCATGCGCACATTGCTCCAGACGTGTGTGTGGGCCATGTAGGCTGGCTGCATCGTCGTCACAGCGGCCGATGTGGGTGCCTGTATGGCCACCACCGAGTGCCATAACACATGTTGCTTGCGGCTTTTGCACCGAATTCCGTGAGCTTTGCCCTTAGCAGAGCGATGGCTGCGCAGTCATATGTGACTGGAAGAACCAATTCGCGGTACGTGTCCAGGCGGATCGTAATGGGCAGTTCTGTGAGCAGCGACCGTTGGTAAAACAGAGTTTCTTGGAACACTTGTGCAGCGCACCAGTTCAGTTGACTTGCTCCGTTCTTGACGATTGCTGTCTTTGCCTCAAGTTTCGCAATACATCAACTGATGCCTGCTATAATTGGTGGTTACCGCAGCGGTGGTCTAGAGATTTGAGCATCCGCCTCGCAATGAGAAGGTGCGAGGTACGATCCGCAGTGCTGCCGGGAAACCACAGGCGATTCCTTGGCCCGGTTCTCAGCTTATTTAGGCAAAACTCTTCAGAAATAGGTCTTTGACCCGAGCTTGATTAGACGAAAAACACCTTGTGATTTGCGCTCTTTGGCCAGTGTTATCCTTACACCATGAAAATGAATCATCATCATCATCATAAATAATAAGTGGCTAACTTGCACTACTCGATTACATCTACATTTAGTTCACTTCATTTGCTGAGTCAGGCAGTGGCAGCAGGTTCGTACCGCACGCGTGAAGTAACTAGAACAATAAGAATGCGCGGAGTGCATTTGGCAGGCATTTTCAGCAGATTAGTAACAGTTTACTAATGTCATTGAAGAGGAAAAGATGCAAAGGTTATACTTACCTATAGGGCAGAAACCTGGACGTTAACGAGTAGGGCTGAACTTAGATTGGGGACAACGCGGTAAGCTATTGAATGAAAAATTATAAGTGTAACTTTAAGAGACGAGAAGAGAGCAGTGCGAATCAGGGAACCAACGCGAGTTAAAGACATCCCAGCACAAATCACAAAGAAATGTGCGTGGTCCAGGCATATCATGGGAGGTCAAGATAACTGATGGTTGTTAAGGTTAACGGATGAGATTGCAAGAAAAAGGAAGCGTAACAAGGAGCGACTGAAGGTCAGGTTGGCGGATGAGATTGGGAAGTTCGCGGGAATAAGGTGCCGACAGCTGGTACAGGACAAGGTTAATTGCAGAGATATGGAAGAGGCGTCTGTCTTGCGGTGAACTTAGGCTGACGTTGGTGAAATTTGCTCCTAGCTTCCGTACTGCTTGCTTTCCCTTTACTTCTCACCTTCACGACTAGTTCAGCCCTCAGCCTCACTTCACCCTGGGAAAGTGAGCTCAGAAAGTCTTTCCGCCTTTTGAAGATTCCAAGTCACGCATAAAAAAACTGGGAGGTACGAGTGATCCCATCCAAAGAACCGTGTGTGAGCCTCGAACAGCGTGGCTATGCACGTCTTTCTAATCTCAAACGGCGACGGGAATTGGGCTGTGCTTTGATCCGGCATGGAGGAAGAACGGTAAGGCGCCCGTGTGCTGTGCGATGTCAGTGCACGTTAAAGATCCCCAGGTGGTGGAAATTATTCCGGAGCCCTCCACTACGGCACATATTCTTCCTTTCTTCTTTCACTCCCTCCTTTATCCCTTCCCTTACGGCGCGGTTCAGGTGTCCGTCGATATGTGAGACAGATACTGAGCCATTTCCTTTCCCCCAAAACCATTTATTATTATTATTATTATTATTATTATTATTATTATTATTATTATTATTATTATTATTATTATTATTATTATTATTATTATTATTATTATTATTATTATTATTATTATTATTGATCCGGCAGATCGATTACGGACGACCGCCAACTCCACACCAGACTGTGCACGTTCGTGCTGACAAGTATAAGGACGTTCTCATCCACACCTACTCTGGCTTTCCATTACCGTAGAGCCGCAAATAAACTAAATATAAAGCAAGTGCGAGCACGGTATACACTGCCAAAAATTCGTGCTTTAACTTCGACATGCACAACGCTAATGGGGGTCCGCCATTCATTAGCCAAAGCTGCACAGTCATTCGCCTGCACTGAACAGAGAGGAGACCTTCACCCGAGTAAAGAGCCTAACGTGCGTGTCGAAATATCCGCTGTGCTGACGAAACTCGGCCTAGCACTCAACGGAGTACCACGAAGGCCTCGATTTTCTCTCCCAGAGTTGGATAAACCCTGCAGGCGGTTTTATTGCGCATAAGTGGGGAGTCGCAGAGCACCCAGAAATGCACGTCCGCACTTAAAGGAAGAACTACTCCTTCGTTTTTAGTCCTTCGCTTTCGCCTCCCGTCTTCCCCATACTCCTCCGCCTGAACAGAGAAAGGGTTCTAATCGAACGCAGCGACAGTTTGCAACATGCTGCTTTCGGGAAATGTCGTCGGTTTGCTTGAGTGCTCCGCTCTGGTGTGTCTGGAAGCCATCGTGTTTCCAAGCCCACGCCAAAATGTACAATGAGAAAGTTAATTCAGTAGCGGTGACGTAAACACAAGAAATATGTGAAGAGGTGGAAAAGGTTGGCATTAATGTAAAGAAAAAGGGGTCAACTATTTCCCGTGCTCAGAAACAGTGTGGGTATGTGGCATTTTTAGTAAGGCTAGCAACAACAACAAACAATTTGAATTGCACAACGCTTATGAAAACGTGAATGAAAACCACGTACCAAAAGACTCAAATGGAGCCTTCTCCGAGCAGTGCTACACCAGAAAGTGAGACCTACATGGAAAGCCTAGTGCACGTAACTCTGCACGCAGTAGTTATCAGCGAATTAGGTGCTTCTTTTTTCAGTGAACTTAAACACATCGGCAGAGCGTCAGCGGACTTTTTGATTGAGCATTGAGAACGAGCAAACTGCGTCGATCGTGATGATATGGAAAGTGGAGCCAGGCGTTTAGTTGCTGGGCTAGCGGCTTCATCGCAAGAGTGCATTTCTATGGTGACACAGTGCGCCAGGAATATATACATACATTACGCTGCAAATACATACATCATTATGAAAGTCGTCTTTAAGAAGCGTGTTTTTTCATTTTTATTTGTAACATTTCCATCGCGATCCTCGCAAAACTGACAGACTACGGCTTCGGGTTAATACCCTTCTCTTTACCCGTCACCCACCCACGTGCACACACACACGTGCAAAAGTTTTAAAAAAATTCCACTAGTTTTTACAGATATGTGCTTCGGATGGAAGAGTTAATTTTTATTGTGTCTTTGTGTAGCAGTCACTGTGGATAGGGTGGCCGCAGCTGGCACAGCTAGGGCAGGGTTAAGGGGAGAGATATGGGAGAGTCCTTTGCCATGCAGTGGGCGTAGTGAGGCTGATGATAATGACAATATGTAAACAGGACCAGCGATGCTTTCTATGCAGTGAAAGTGCACTCAAAATGCACAGTTACAATATCTCTAGCGTCTCGCTGCCAGCATTGAGACTACTTCTCGAAACACTCCGTACCTCTCATTCCTGAGCACGCATTATCGCCACTTTTAGCCATGTTTGTGCCGCGAACATCGCGCTTCGTATAATTCTGCCTCAGCGCACTACCTCGGCGTATTGCAGTCGCTGTTCTGTCTTGAATAAGTGTTAAATAACATGGGTGAATGTTCAGTAACAGATATGTTTAAAAACAATACTGTTATTGAAGAAAACCCCTCTTGAATTTCTTTTTTAATCCTCCACGGCAAAGATTCTCTATTGCAGAGAGCACAGGGCGCAGGTGGAACATTTTATTTGTGCTTCATTTATACACGACAAGGATAATTGCAGGTAAAGATGAGAGGTAGTTCTCCCACTATGCAAGTAGCTAAGCTGCTGATAATTCAAAATGAGGATAATAATATTAGCCCCTGACAAATTTTCAAACTACATCACACAATATTTGAATATATCGAAACAAAAAGACGCACATCAGAACGCATTTCATGCCTAAAGTAAACCGCATCACGGCTGATTGTTGCGATTAAAGATAATCCATGCTCAGGATTATTAATTATCTCCCACAGCTAGATGATACGAATTAGAGGATTCGAAGCAGTAATTAAAACACAATTGATACAAAGACCACTACAAAATCGGCAGCACATAAAAAAAACTTAAGCCTCATAAAGGAACACAGCGACGAGTAAAATGCCTCCACTCCGCGTACAGCGAAACACGCCGTGCTTCCAAATTCGTAAACAAAATTCATTGTTCCTTCAGCTGAACCAAAAGTAAGCACACGCATATGCGCCTCTGTTAACAATGGCTTAATATAAATATTTTAGAAGGACACTTAGGACAAAGCGAACTTGCCTTTATACTTAGAGTACCACATTGTAATGGGAAAAGAGTTCTAACATTGAACAGAGAGCCTTTAATAGTTAAAAAAGGTGAAATTAAAATGAAAGAGCTACTGCCGTCATCGGCTGTTTTGGCAATCAAGTTGTGGTGACACCTAGACATATTTAGGCACATATATTTGAGGTCATACTAGAATACGCCGCCATCCAATTTCAGCAGCTCATCTAAGAGTACTTTTTGAGTTTTGATGCCAAGAATTTAAATCGAATGTCGGGAAAATGTTTTCCGCTCTTAAATTCAATTTCTTATAATCGAAATGCACCTTTTTCTTCGGAACACCAAATAAACCTGAAAGAACCGCGCAATTAATGTTTACGAAGGAAAAAGGAATATTGTGTGTAATTTCCCTAAGTGTGCGCTTGAGTTCAGTTTTGTATGCGTCGTCAATGCACGTTATTGGAAACTGTAACCGTTTGCACCAGCTAGAATACTAGTTAAAAAAATGAGAGGCGGGAACGAAAACAAATTTTTAGAGAATAAAAAAAATTGGTTCGCACAAATACCAGCCTGTTTAAATTAAGCGCCAGGTAGATCATGGTATTAGATAACGCGTACTTTCCTACGTTTTCCTCTGCCTCTTCAGGATATTGACATTATAAAGAACAGCTTCGAGTGTGTTTCATAACACTTATATTGTAGGTTTTCCTTTTGTTCCTGGTTACATCCACCAAGTTTGGCAGCCATGGGACATTTCATTCTCGCGCAAGTTTGTTTAAAATTCAGTACTTTTTGAGGCTTGAGGTTAAATGATTTCTGCGGGTGTCACTGCATTTGCGATGTAGCGAACATTCCAAGCATGTTAATATCCACTCCCTATATCGCTAACAAAATTTTGAAGCTTGTGTGAGGTCTTCGCAGACATTTTATGGGAGGACTCATCGTATTCAATCTCTGCTTCAGCCATTCAACGCACATACGAGTATTTTTCCAGTAATGCCTATGACAGCACAGCTGCGTGACGTGAACAACTGTCCCTTGCCACAAAGTGATTTGCAGTTTTCATTTGCGGTTTTCGCTTTCTTAAAATGGTTTCTCTCGGTACTCAAAAAATGGCTTTTTATGCCTCCAAGAGGGAGCTCTAAGGAATGTGATAAAACTATACACGGGGACAACTCCTTTGGCAATGCGGCAGAAGGTGCAGGGAAGGGAAGGAGGCAGATTGGCTTTTGTCCCCAGGTCGTGGGGTGTTGGCTCGTTAGTCTAGCAGCCCGCACCGCCTCGCCAACTTCCTCCTTTCGCCCCTCCGCACCCTTAGCCCGAACAAAGAAAACTCCCACCCCTGACAGCTCGGGTACAAAAGCCCGTTTCTCTCTCTATCCTGCCTAGTTTCAGTTGCATTGCCGAAAAAGTTGTTTCCATTATATCAACTCAGAACAATAGAAAAACTCCCTGAGTTATCCTTTAATGACATAATTAAAAACTTTGCGCAGAATAACACAGGACGGGAGGGAGAAACTTGCACACACACACGAGCGCAAACTTGCAACTGTATCTTCCACACGTGATTTTCTGAATTTTGTACGCTTGCGCCCTCTCTACTTCTTAAGGCGGTGTATCATTTCTGAAAATAAAGTTGCTAGTTTGCGCTGGTGTGTGTGTGTGTGTGTGTGTGTGTGTGTGTGTGTGTGTGTGTGTGTGTGTGTGTGTGTGTGTGTGTGTGTGTGTGTGTGTGTGTGTGTGTGTGTGCGTGTGCGTGTGTGCGTGTGTGCGTGCGTGCGTGTGCGTGTGCGTGTGTGCGTGTGCGTGTGCGTGTGCGCGTGTGCGTGTGCGTGTGCGTGTGTGTGTGTGTGTGTGTGTGCGTGCGTGTGTGCGTGTGTGCGTGCGTGCGTGCGTGCGTGTTTCTCCCTCCCGTCCGGTGTTATTCTGCGCAAAGTTTTTAATTATGTCGCTACACCAAGTGGCCCAACGTTCTACCCTATTAACCTTTAATGACGTCGTGTGTCTAAGTCTACCGGCTCGATTCTTGGTGTTGTTTCTTTAGCGTACTCTAGAGTAGATGTAATTTAATAAGAGCGCAGCCGCTAGAAAGTGATGCCTGCGGCAGTGCTGCACTCTATTTAAGGGCTTATTGTTAGAGAAGGCAGTGTCGCTGGACAGCCGGATGCCGCGCGCAGAGCATTTCTTCTGTGCAACTATAGACTCCTTTTTGTTTTTGTTGTTTGCTAGTGAAAACACATATATTTTTTTCGCGTTCCTTACCTGGTACACTGTAGGCTACATCGTTATTCTAAAGTAAATGCATACTTTAGCGCCCATGTGTCCGCGGAACCATTGCCGTGCCGCACGCAGGTCGTGTAAGCGGTGCGTATGCGTGAGAGAACAGGCAGGTTTTAGACATACTAAGAATCACACCCGGGAACTTATAGTGGGATTATCAGTTTGTCGTAAACGTGTCTCATTTTCATGTTTGGTTGCAATCTGCTGGCGAAGCCGAGTGAACGATGGCTTATGGAGAAGTAGGCGTGGCCTTTCAAGAATTGCATAAAAAAGAAGAGTGCCAGTGAGAAAATAAGAGACACTGGTGCTGTGTAGGACAAATACACCAAAGGAACAACCATGGCCGGCTGCGGTGAGGTCACACTCTTCGTTGCGTATGGATTTTCCTGCCGACTGATGCATGTGCTGCATTCTCAGAAATAGTTCTGTATGTTGTCAGGCACGCTTGAGGCGCGAGAATGTGTCTGCGCACTTAAAAGTGCCCTGCGCAGCGTAACAAAACCTGTTTTTGTGAAATTAGGAAACCACACGCTGTACTCACGCGCCAGATTTGCTTGTTGCAAAACACGCTCGATATTTTTTGATTGGTTTGTGATCATTTGGAGAGTGAAACAAGCGTACAAAAGATAATATCGGGAGAGTTACAGTAAGTGTAGTGGTTCGCTTTCTCGTCTCTCTTTCTGCCTTTCAAGCGCTTAAAGTTTTGTCCTAAAGTAATACAATCAGATGCTTTCCTTTTCAGCGCTGTCGCGCCTCTGGAATTGAGTGGACTTAGTGAGCTTCAGTAAATAGAGAAAGCGATGGAGAGAATAATTCGAGACGGATGTGAAATAAAATGTTGCTAAATGATAAAGAGCATATCGGTTCCGCAATAAATAAGACAGGAACTTCTTTTTCGCGCAGGAGATAATGTGGTTGTACTCAGAAACGCGGTTCTGCGTGAATCAGCAGCACTAAAAATTTGATCTCACTTTTAACTGAAGATAATAGAACTTAAAGTGTAAAGTGTAAATAATCGGTGACAAATAAACAAAAACTCAAAAATTCTTTGCGGATTGCACAAAGATCACATGCGCAAAACCATTGCATGATATTATAGCAGATAAATATTGTCACGCGTATTTCAAAGGTGTCGGATTGGGGACAACTGCAGGGCTTTGACGGCGGAGTGGAAAAGCCAACAACGTGACAGCAACCGCGGGATAGTCACTTCAGCTTTCAGAAACCGCGTCGCAAATTCCGCACGCTTGAGGTCCCATGAGAACGACAAAGACGAACTTACCGTGATACTGCCCCACGTGCAAAAATAAACATCGTCCCGATGTTTAAAGGGAGGTTCGGGACGGAGGGCAGTGGCGGGGGGGGGGGGGGGGGGCACACTGAACGAGATTTTTAAGCAACTCTATCGATCGTGGTAAGACTTGAGGGGTGCCACGTGGACGACCTCAATTCGCGTGGGTCGTCTGGACTTCTGAAATAATCTGGTATGGACTCGTAGTTCAGGTCGTCCAACGGTGTAATGACTCGGTATGGTCGGCAATAGTGGTTGCTAGGTAAAGCACTACATTCTTGTGGCACCTCTCCAGAATGCCGAGGCTTAGAACGCGTGGGTCGTCTGCCACTGAGGTTACGCCTATACACTGTGGCAGCGGTCTGCTCAAAGGGATTCAGCGAAAGTTCGGGTCTCGGGAGTTCAATCCGAACGTGAGGACCAAAGCACCCTACCCAGCACCTCCGCCAGTTGTCACGCGTGGTTCAACAAAATCATTTTCGGGAATGGCGTGAAGGCTCCCTGCGCAATAACTTTGGGCAATTTCATCACGAAGTATTACACTATGACGCTATTTCCTAGAGAAGTAGAATTAACTCGCAGAAAATGTAGAGGTTGTGAAGAAACAAAATATGGTCAAATCATAACGAAGGGAATGTAATGACATTTCATGTTTGTAGCGATGTGAAGGCGCATGACTAGGCAATACAACTGAACAATATGGAGATGTGTTTTGCGTGTTAAAGGGACGATAATTGCAGCGTTGCCTTCGTTGCGCTGTCTGTCGTCAGGAACAACTGTCTCATAACGACGGTGGCACAAATGTCTTTCATCTTTATTACATTGCAGTTATTGAGCAGGTTTATTATATTACATCCCTTTTATACTCTTCTGTCCACAGTGATTTTTTTCCATTGTCATGTTCCTACTGGTTAGGTCCGCTTTTGTTCCTCAATATGAACAAAGTTATATGCTTGCGCAACACGCGTCACACACGAAGATTGCATGGCGGTATATTGTAAACTGTGGCGGCTATCAAAGAAATTTTCAGCATTCTGCTCACGACCTCCTGAAAGGTCTTGCGAAAAAGAGAACCGAAAAAGCTACGCAGAAATAGAAGCTAGAGTATCTGATAACATCAAACATGAGGCGCGAAGAATCAATACTCTGTTGAGCAAACTCGTAAATTTCACTGTCAGCTGCTGTCAGATTTACGCAATCACTGTTATAAATGAAAAGCGACAAGTTTCACAACTGCCCTGAGATGATCCTTGACGCCCCTTTTCCTTCCATCCTGTTTTCAGCTATGGTGAAAGTTGCTTTTCCTCCGGCCTCCCTCCCCGATTTGTTGTTTATTATTTCAGAACTCGCTTTTATTCTTAGATGGGCTCAGGATCAATTTATGGGTAGCTAGATTAACAGACATTAATTAACCTGCCACCCGAGACTGCTAATGAGGACGTCACTGCGTTATCTCACCTAAGAGTAACGCCCTATCTTTCCTGATTGCATCGCAATGGGATACCGTCTATAGATAAAAAAATAGCAATATATGTGCTGTCTTCCTTGTGCGCTTGCTCCAATTTTCTTTAAATGCGCAATTTCATTAATATCGCATAAATATGCATTTCTAAGCTATTCTGTATAACCAACCATCCATAGTATATATAAGCGACTAGAACATTCTGTCAAAACTGACTGTTTCGCTGGAAGCAAATCATCATAATTGAAATTACTCTAAATAGCTTTAGGCACCTCAGAATCGGGACCTGGAGGATCGAGCAAAATATTGCCCTTGTCAACTGTGAACGAAAGTTTAAAATCAAGCACCCACAAAAAGAATGACACTTTCATCCGCTGAGTTACAACTGGGGTTTTTATTAGAGCTATTAACTCTATTTATATTCATATATTGATAGAGGGCTCGGAAAGGAATTTCGGGACCTTGCTTTTTGGATTAGACTCGGCTGTACTAAGCTTTTTTTGTGACATCTCAGAAAGGCAAGCACCGCGACGAAAACGTCCCGAGTACCCACAAAGAAGAGATTTAGAAAAAAAAAAAACTTCGTTTCAACGACCTTGTCGTGTTACCTTTCCTCCCGTGTCATTCGCTTGCAATTATTGCTGGCCTCTGTAGGCGCTAAAAGGATATAGTAAACAAATATTCGCGCACTCCTCGTTAGAAAGCTTAGAAGACAGCACCTTTGCTACTGTAACCCTAAGAAATATCCGAAGGCTATACTTCGGTATGAATCGTGTCGTTCAGGGGAGATGGACGAAATTCGAATGCGTCGGTTGGCGCGCCCTTGAACCACATATCGCCATAAAAACAGATGTTGGAATGCGTCCCTAAAGGCACTCTGTTGCGCTGTCACCTTTCGTTGCTTTGTCTGCGAAGGCTCTCGCAGTAATTATTTTAGGCTATTGTGAAGTTTAGCTCCAGTAATAAGAAAACTGAAGTGCAGTAGTTGGCCTGTAGACGTTCACCCTAGATGAGTGAAATGTTAAGCCCCATTCCTAGCAGTAGTTTCTTGAAGAAAATATAACTACCCTGCGTCTTCCGTCGAAGTACAGACATCATAGAAGACTTTGCTACGTCACAATGACGTGAGGGCTAACTTTCCCGAAGGATTACCAACAGAACATTTCAATGCACCCTCTCAAGACAAAATAAAGCACTGGGAGTAAAAAAGCTAGATGATCAAAAAAAAATGCCAGTCTTTGAACTTTAGGAAACCAGCAGTTGGCAAAGGAGACAACAAAGCGCAGAAAAAACATTCAGTTTCGAAGAACAAAAATAGTTTTACATGGCAACGTTCGGGAAGAAAAGCAGAATATTCACAATAATATAACAGAAAGGCTAACGTAAGTTACGTGAACGTAGAAAAGAAATCTCCTTCAAGGGCATTGTAAGGAAAGAAGGCAATACCAGTAATATTTGGTAGACAAAAAAGAGGAATAAAAAAAAAGAACTTCTCCAAGCACCCTGGCCAATCTCCCGCCGTGGGTATGTGCCACTAAGCCCGAGGGCATCATCATCATCATCATCATTTTGTGGGGAACAAGCACGTCAGCATACCATGTCGTCTATGTCTTTGTATGTTCCAACAAAATCTGGGGCGGTTCATTAGCTGCGTCCATAGTTTTTACTGTAAGGAACAGGTTGGCCATCGAGTCACAGCTCTCCTGATGGCTAAGTGCGACAGGTGATACTCACAGCAGGCACACTAATTCGGTCGGGTGTGGCGAAACTGTCGCAATCAGTTCTTCGCCTTGGAGACGGGCGTGCGTCGTAGAGGATTTCGGAGCAAGTTCTTTGTAGCGAAAGCTCTTCTTCATGACCAAAGCTTCACAGACAGACAGACAGAAAAACTTTATTGAGCAAGGGAGTATTAGACCCAGCTGGGTCCCTGGGCCACTGCGTGGTCCCGCACTGCATAACGTAGGTCATGCCGGGACATGACGTCGGCAGCCCGAGTCACCGCAGCAAGCTGCGATGTCGGGTCTGCAGACATGAGCAGGGCCTCCCAGTCCTCCCAGCTCGAGATGGCGTGCTGTCCCCGCGGGGGAGGGTCAGCAGGGCAGCCGAAAAGGATATGGGAGAGTGTGGCGCGGGGGTCACCGCATAGGGAGCATGCAGGGGATGTGCCGTAATAGTGGGATAGAAGCTGAGGGGCTGACAGAGAGCGGGTCTGCACTCTAAGAAAAAAGGGTGTGAGAAGGGGGTAAAAAAGACTTTTACACCCTCTAGAGGACCCTAGGAGTAACTTTGCACCCGTCAATAGCATGCTCCTGATCACTTACCCCCTTTTAGAAAACTTACTCTCTACTTACCCTCCCTACCAGTGTTGATAACTGCGCGTCCGTTCCCGCCCCTAAAACAGCGGGAAGATTAGTTTGCTCGTATGTCACGACGGGGCGCTCGTAGAGCATTTTGTGTAGGGTGCCTGGACGCCCGCTCACCTCCGCTTTCAGGGTGAGGACGCGCTTTGTACCACCCCGCGCCGCCGTTCCCCCCTCGCCGCGGCATGTTTCCCACTCGCAGGTCGCGTACTGCGCGCTATGCGTATGGCGACTTCAATAATGCGACTTAACTGGAAATAGCACACAATTGTTTCACTAGTGGCAGTAGCGTTTTAGCACTTTTGAGTGTATTTTATGCATGTTGCACTCGCTCCGACTACATGACAATCGACAAGATATGACGGATTGCTGTGTTTCTTTAATGGCTGCATTGAAAATCGACGGCAGTTATTTGTTCTTCATTGATAGTGATAAAATAGACTATATTAGGGTCACCAAATTCCATTAAATTATGCGGCTTTTGTTGTTTTGAACGTACGGACTTTTCGCAAAGCCCCGAGTTTCTCGTTTATACAAGCAACGCGGAGGATAGATAGATAGATAGATAGATAGATAGATAGATATGTTTATTTGAGTGTGCCTCAACAGCCAAGTGGCCTAAACGAGCGCACACTAGGTCAGATACATCAAAAACACCACTTCAAAAGATTTAAAAGCAGGCACGAAAACAACAATTAGGCAAATATGTCCATGTCATTAAACGTTTTGTTATATAAGATTTGTAAACGAGTCATTGGACAGATGGCGTGCAAATCGGGATAAAATGTGTCGAAACATTTTGCAGCTTTTGCATGCGGCACACGAAAATTCAGCGACATCAGTAAGGTCCCACAGTTAATGTAACCGCGCACGACGTTTTGCAGAAACTGCATGTCACGTATGCGTCGCCTGTCGCCAAGGGTAGACATATTGAGGTCTGCCAAGAGAGAATCATAGTCGTAGAAACGACGGCGACCAATATATCTATCATAATAGATGCGTATGACCTGCCAAATGTAATACTTTTGCGTAGTTAACACCCACTTTTCCAGATTTATCTGAAGTGCATTTGTCTTATTACTGCACTGTATGTGAAAAGTATTCCACGTAACAATGTCAAGTTTCTCTTCCAAGTGGTCCGTCGTGGTACTGCTCTGGAGTGAATTCAAACTGAGGACGCGTCTCAAACCAAATGACCATATCTTCTTAACTGCTTCTCTTAGCGGCTTGTACCGCAACAAAATAATTCAGATGGTTGCGTTTCCCTTTGGATGGTGTTGACTACAAGTAGACTCATGATGCGATGCGACGACGTCTTCGTAATTCGAAGCGACTAAGTCGCTTTATTCGAGGGAAATTTAACTAAACAATTTTTTTTTCATTCCAAAACACGAAGAAAAATCATTCAAATCGACTGATTCACAAAGACACTTCCCAAATCAGCTTCTGATAACTACTTATTTTGAATACCGTTGTCCCCGCCAGGCTACACTAACAAAGAGAAGCCGACGCAACACAGGCCGCCTTACTCGCTTCCGCGGAGCCGTCTGCTCCAGTTGCTAAAAGACGCTGGCTTACTGCCGAACTCGATTAGTCGTCGGGCAGGGCTGTAGATGGGTCTGGGCTAGTAGGAAAACCACGTTTGAGGTAAAGCGCGCAGGAAGACGCTGGCTAGTGAACATGACTGACAAGCTCTCATCCCCACTGCATCGAAAGCTGAGGGGAAAAAAAGAGTAATCTATACGACGTTGTGTCCAAGAAACAAGTGTGACGAATTTTGCTGATGTGGCTGCATGGCGGAAATGAAAAGAGCCTTTTTCTCCAGTTGTAGATTCTTTTTAAGCGATACGAAAAGGAACGCAAATAAACCATTACTGGAGAAAAATCCGCCTTTTGTTGGCGTCACGCAGCCACGACTTCTTTGCTTACTGACGCACAGAAGATAGGTTTGGCGCCAGGATATTCGCAGTGAGCTGATGCAAAGAAGTAGAGAGAGGGGAGGGTTATAATGCCTTCGTGACATTAAGATAAGACATGATAGACTGAACAAAACGCTGCGACGAGAATATGCGGAAAATATTTGCTTGCTAACAAAACGTCTGGAAAAGATCCGTGTAGTGTATATAAATAGTATTTAGAATTTCATTGTTTAACGAACGTATTTGCTCTTCAAAACTTATGCTGCCACCTATGGCGCGAAGACGCTGCGGTGGAGAGTAGTCGCGCTTGCGCCTCGAAGGCATTCCAAAATTTCGAATGTCTCCGCGGAGCTCCGTCGACTCGAATTTCATGTGAACCGAATGCCGTTAAAAGACGTCGTGTAGCAGCGCAGCTATGGCAGTCGAGTCGAATGACATTCGTTTGGAAGGCATTCGAGGCATTCGAAACGCCCGTGTAGCACAGGTATAACCCGCGCAGAAGGCTTCTACTCGAGGCGTCGCACATTCAATAGACACGAAAGAATGCTAATCGCTCCCTGGGGACACGCACCGCCAGCGCGACTGAAGCGGGGTCCTGTTTACAGCAATGGAAGGATCGCGAGGCTCTCGATGACTCTTTTCGTCACAGTTTGAAGCTCTTTCAGGTTCCACGAACTTCGCGGTTTAAGTTGTCCTTTCAATGCCCCCAAACCCTTCTCTCCCCGGCTTGAAATCCTCTCCGTCTGCTCGAGAGCCGAAGCAAGCCAGCACCAAGAACATGGAGATGCATACCCCTTTTCGACGCCTGTTCTGGCGTATGCCTTTACACTCTATTTCCAAATCTGGCGGCGAGTGTCGTGCTTCAGATTCTCTCCTCCGTTTCTCCCCTCACCTGTTGGACGAAGAATACAGTGGAGGGCGACTGAGTGACTCATCTGCCCTCGCGCTAACTCTTTCAGTCAGCAGAGCAGGAAGTGAAAACGCGGTAATTGAAAAATGGTTTTTGGCTGGAAAATATCTTCCTGTAAGTCAGCATTCCTGCAGTTTTGCGAGTTGTCCATTGTACTCCTGGACAGCTTTTTGTGGCTCTGCAGCCAAGGCTAGGCAGGAAAAAGAACAAAACGGGCCAAATTTCTGTTCCCAGAACTGGTCGCAATGTTCATTGGCGCCCTCACCCCTATCTCTTTCCTACTATCCCCTCACCTCTTTGGTTTCACTTCTTCAAACTACCTGCTATCCTTTATTTCCGCTACCCCAGCTCAGGTGCCACCGATTAGTGATGGCAGATGCCGGGGTGAGCAAACATCTTTTACCTTCCTTCTGTTATTTTAAATAAATAATCACTTACATACAACTGGTCGCCACGATGAAGGACTTCTCACAATCTTTACACATTTTCCAGAGAAAACACATTTGGAACAGCAGTTTTCAGTGACACCGAAAATCTCCCAGAAAAGACGAGCGATAAAGATGGGGCGAATAAAGAACGAACGAATATTCAAAGCACTCTATCGCTAAAGAATAGCACAGGAGGGAAAGAGACGCGGACGCGCAGCTCGGGAGCCATGCTAACCCCTCTTGTTCATCAGAGCCTTTTAGTTTCACCCCCCATACCCGCTACGTGCTCTCCACTCTCCGTGCGATTACCTTGCTGTCCGTGCACTGTGCTGACTCCCTGCTCATGAGAACGTATTTCTCCTTCGCTGAGACGATCATTTTGGTCAATACAGGCATGTACAAGTCGAGCACTGTGGAATGCTAAAGTAGTCATGGTTTTCAGCTTTGAGAGATGTCCCTACTATGCGTCAAGCTACGCGAGCGTAGTGAACCACATAGGGAAGGTTCACTCTCAAGAGCCGAACTTTAAAGTAGTGTGCGGGATAGAAGGCTGTCCTAACGTCTACGGCTCCTACAAGTCATACCGCCAGCACCTCAACAGAAAGCACTCTGAATTTATCAAGACCGCCGAAGTTTACAAGCCATGCAGCGGCAGTGACAACGTAGCATCGGATACCGGCGTGGACGAAGGCCCATCACCTCACTCCATCGAGACCACGTCCGACGAGACTCGGCGAGCAAATGGAAATCCACCTACTGACGACAGCCCTGAATATGAGCTCGACGAAGTTAAGCGCCATTTGATGCTCTTTTTTTTGAAGACGACAGAGACGCGCTGTTTGCCACGGAGTGTTGCGCATGACATATTTGATGATATTAAGGTGTTTGTGCAACTTCTGTTATCTGCAGTTCTGCGGCGCACTTTGAAGGCCGGGCAGAACGGCCGCACTAGTCTGTGTGATGAAGTGGAAACTTTGGGAGTTGACATTGTCGATTTTCTGTGGGCTGACCTTCAAAGTGATCATGCCGTTCTAGCATACGTGCAGAAAAGGCTTCATTATGTTCAGCTAGAGGAAGTTAAACTTTCAGGAGAAACTGACCCGAGAGTCTGTGGTGTGTGCTTTTATGTACCCTTGGAACGTTCCCTTAAAGCTCTGCTGACGTCTCATGAAGTAGTTGAAGCAGTTTTGCATCAGGCAAGAATTGATTCCAGCCAAAAGCTTCGGGATTTTTCTGACGGCGCTTTTGTTAAAGAGCACGCTTTACTCATAGAAGGCTCAGCGAAATCAGTACTTCTGTTATTGTATACTGATGAATTCGAAATCTGCAATCCTCTCGGCTCGGCTGCCGGATCGCACAAAATATTGGCAGTGTATTTTTCGATCCTGAATCTCCACCCAAAATACAGGAGCAAATTGAGCTCTATTCACCTGCTGCTCCTTGCCAAATACACCGATGTGCGAAGATTTGGCATATGTCAAGTAATCGCTCCGCTAGTGAATGACATAAAGCGTCTTTACGAGGAGGGCTTAACATTTCTTTTCAACAGTTCCGAGATTGCACTCCGTGTTTTTGTAGTTGGTTTTACCGGAGACAACCTGTCATTGCATAAGATAGGGGGGTTCCGCGCATCTTTTGCAAACGGCAGGGTCTGCCGATTTTGCCTTGCTCACAAAAAGAAGTTGAACACACTACTGTCGGAAGCAGATGTAACTGTGCGAACAGCAGCTGCACACAGCAGCCACCTCACGGCTGTAACGCTTGACAGAGACAATGCGCAACTGTATGGCGTTAATGAGGAGTCTTCCCTCCTGAAAATCCCTGACTTCGACGTCACACAACAGTTGCTTCCCGACTGTATGCACGATATTCTGGAGGGAGGAATAGGATTCGTGGTTAAACATGTGCTCCAGGGCTTATTGTCTTCTGGTGTGCTAAAGACCGAGCAGTTGAAGAACATTTGTAACTATAGTTTCCAACAAAATGATAAGAGAAATCGCCCAGTAGCAATCAGCATTTCTCGGAAGGGCATCGTGCTCAAAGGCACAGCAAGCCAGAAGCAGTGCTTATTCCGTTTACTGCCGCAGTTTTTCGCCGACATAGTGCCAGAAGGTGACCCTGACTGGGAGATATATCTTCAGTTCCGGGAGATAGTTAATATAGTCTTAGCAGAAGAAATTCCTGAAGATTGCTGCAGTTATTTGGAGGTCCAAATTTCTTATTTTTTAAAGAATTTTGGAACCAGATATCCAAATGTGCACATCATTCCCAAGATTCACTACTTAATCCATTACCCAAGATTCATTTCATAGT
Organism: Amblyomma americanum; assembly: GCF_052857255.1. NCBI lineage: Eukaryota > Metazoa > Arthropoda > Arachnida > Ixodida > Ixodidae > Amblyomma > Amblyomma americanum. Next base: position 117,826,475 of record NC_135500.1, on the reverse strand, counting down.
TCGGTCCTCCACGCCGGTACTGGAGCATGCGGTTTGAAGCAAAGCATGCTTACTTCAAGACTATCGGCACGCGCAGCAGGAACTTCAGGAACATCTGTCGTACTTTGTGCGAAAGGCATCAGCTGCGAGCATGCTGCGAACAGTCAGCTATGGTCGTCAGTGACAGTTTGAGCACTTCTCATGCGTCCTTGGTCAAGCCAGCAGATGTACCAGAGTTCGTGCGCATTGAACTTGGCATCACAGATCAGGAAGTGAAAATGTTCTCTGTGGCAAATGCCAGCGTCGACGCTTGCTCGTACAGGTGTTCAGATGTTCTACACCTAGGCTGGGAAAATGAAGCTCCTGTCTTTGCTGAAGTGAAAAAGTTGCTGATTTTTCGAAATTGCCTTTTTCTTTGCTTGGAGAAATTTCATACAAAAGGATTTTCACGTCATCGTCAAAGCTATGGTGTGTCGCCGTCTGAAACAGACTTGCTTTTGCGTCCAGGACAAGAACTAGACAATCATGCGTTGGACATGTACGAGTACAGTCAGGGGTTTGAAGTTATCCCGCATTACGAAGTTTTTGACTGATGTGGTAATGCTAGCGCAAGTCAGTGTGGATACTAGATCATGTGCAAACAATGCATGAAATAGACGTTGTGAAACTGTTTTATGTTTTATATCTATGTTCTTGCTAATTACATGTTGCTCCGCGAGGATGACGTCAAATGCAGTTGCTGCTAGGATGTATTGACATAAATGTATATATGATTTGATTGAGCAAATTTCAATGCGTCCATATAAGCGCACTTATCTCTGTGTGTCTCACATCCTGTGGTCCATTAGACCATCTCTTCATGCATCTTTTTTCGAATATATGTATGTGTGCTTAAGTCTTCGTGTCTGAGAGTAAACAAGTACTTGCATTTTTAATACATTTGGCTTGATTCGCTGTCCTGAGATTTGCTTTCTTTTGATATCTGTCACATTCTCTTGGACGTTAATTAATCGCGCTTAGAAGACTACGTAAAGTATGGAAGAACTGATGATACGTACCAAAGTTGTACGTAACGCGTTACATGTAATTGATTACTTGTAAGCAGTTGCATTTTCGTGTTACTTTGGAATGTGCTTTCTTCGTACCGAAGCGGTGTCCTTGTGGTAGAGCATCAGCCTAACATTCGGGGGGTACTGGGTTCGATCCGCAGTGCCACCGGGTACCCGCCTGTTTTTTGATGGCTACAAGATTTTCCCCGGCCTTGTGCTCGGCTCTTATAGGGTGAGATGCTTGGGAAAAGGGTCTTGGGCCAAACCGCTGTCTTGACGGATCAGAGATAAGGCGGATCAGAGCTAAGTTCCGCCGTCCAGAAACCCTAAATCCGGCTCGTGCGGTAGAAGCCCAACTTGTGTGCATCGATTGCTTTTTTCAAACGATGTTTCAGGTAATTCAGTTACTTTTTTCTGCAGTTCATCACACGTAATCAGCTATTTTTTTTTCAAAAATTAGTTGTAACCAACGGTGCAGCTTTCCTGACGGCACTGGTGCTAGGGGACGTGTTTTCTTTGTGATCGAGTGACAACGAACCGGCTGCAGAAAAGCATTGCGCACGATCATGTCCGGACCACATCCGGGTTACCACCGCCGTCTACGGGAGTTCTCCACCCGAGAATATCATGTGACCGCCCTGTACCCCCCCCCCCCCCCCCCCCTTACACCCAACACCGGCGCAAGGTGTTCATATGTTAACTTATAGTACGGCTTTTCCGTGTAGCGCATGAATTGAGGGCGTGTTCAGTGCAGCAGCTGACCGCTTCACAAGGAAACATCGGAAGGTTATCGACCGCAGCTTCGACAAACAACTCCTCTCGGAAATTAACAGCGTAGGACAAATTATCAAGCAGGCCGCTGTAGTTCACTCCAGTCTCAGTAAATTTGTGTTAAGTGCAAACTACAAGGGCCCTTCCTGGAAGAACGCGCCCAGCGTCGGCGCTCTTGGGGTACGCCGAACGGGCGTCGAAAAGAGGCATGCATCTCCATTTTCGTGGCGCAGGCTCTCTTCCCCTCTCGAGCCGACGGAGAAAATTTCAAGCCGTGAAGAGAAGGGGTTGTGGGGCGATGAAAGGACAGCTTAAACCGCGAGGAAAAGTGTGTGTGTGTGTGGGGGGGGGGGGGGGGGGCTGAAAAGCTTAAAGCCATGAAGAAAAGAGCCACCGAGAGCCTCTCGACTCTCCTATTGTTGTAAACCAGACCCCGCTTTCGACGCGTACGCGAGCGCCCGTGCGCTGGCGCCGATATCTAGCATGGTCAGATGAGGTTTGCTGGCGTCTCCTGCAGTGTGCATGCGCAGACCGATTCTAGCGTACGCCAAGAGCGCCAATGCTGAGCGCGAACGCCCTGGAAGGGCCCTTTCAGTTGGCCCTTTATGGTAATATAAATGTCGGGAAGAAAGTGACGCAACAGTAGTCGATTACCTTTCTGTAATTGCCAAGTTACTTTCCTGGGACTGTACTTCACCACGATAATCAGTTTCATTTCAGATGGAGTCATTTTAAATGTAATCGGTTGCTTATTTTCTATAACGTGTGCAAATCTAATATTTAATGGAGCTATGTCACCTTTTAGTTTTCTTTCTAGCAGTAGTAAAAGCAATTGAGGTACACGTAAGAAGCGGCAGAAACACAATCCGAGAACAGGCCTTGTCCCTAGAGGTGCGTGACTAGCTCATTTTCTAATTTATGTGCAATATCTCCGAAAACTTATGTTAAAGCACTCTTGAACCACCTTCATGGTGGTGCAAGCGTGCAAGGTGGTGCCATGTTAGGGACGACAAGCGCAGAGCATGTGTACATTTCTAATATTGCCTATATACTTCTCACTATTTTTAGCACTCAGCAAGTAAAGAAAACAGGCGATTTTTAATGCCGATAGTTAACCACGCAATGCGGTTTGTACCTATGCTCATTACGAAAAAGGTGGGGAAAAAAGGGAAAGATATTTTTACAAATTCATCTGTCTTTCCTCATTTTGTCTGTTTTAAGGGTACGTAAAACGTTAGAGGTGAGTAAATACCAAGAAAGCATACACGGGCAATGTTACTAGAACCAGCAACATCGGTTCGGAGAAGGAAACGGAGAGAATAAAGAATCGGCTTGCACAAGGTCCGAAGGGTGAGAGGTGGTGAAGAGAGGGTGCAGGGGACACGTGGGTTCGCTCATTCGTCCTTCCGCCAGACAACCGCGTCGTCTGCTAGCGCGACCGCCATTTTCTTGCATACGCTGGTCGCAAGGTGCGCGTTTGCTGCGTGACGCGCCTGGAATGAGGTGCCCCCCCCCCCCCCCCCCCCCTGCAGTGAAAGCTTGAATTGGACTTTACCGTTGATAATCATTCCTTTTCTAGTTTAGATGAAAAGTAAGAGTAAAGAGTCGGTGATGCAGTAGATATTTCGAGACGATTAGCGAGAGTATAGCGGATATCTTTCTTTGTTTTGCAATAGGCCATCACGGCGGGCAACTGCTCGCCGTCGTTGTCATGCCGGCGCCATGAACTTGCTATCATTGCGCTTACGTGTGATATAGCGGAAAGAAAGTGAAGTACGCCAAATGAACAGCTGCATATTCAAGTTCGGACGCATGGCATGCTTACGTCCACTTACACTATTATGCAATGGCGGAAAACTGTGTCATGCATACACTATGTGATCAAAACACAGACTTAGGCGCAAGCAAGAACAATGATTTAATACCCTAATGCACAAATACAATATCTTCAAAACGATTACGAACGACGATTCACTGCAAGCATAATGCAGCTTATGATTCTGACACGTAAATTTGTCTCATGCTTTTGTGCATGTAGACGAAAAGTTCGCACTGATTACAGCGTCTGATTACACAGATTAGAGGAGACTAACACCAGCACAAGTTTTGCTTCCATGACCTCCAGCACGTGTGGCTGGGGACTGACGCAGATGGATGCGCAGCCGCAGTTTTGTGTAGGTGGCTATCAGCATTTTGCCTATTGCTTCCTTATGATCTGCGCATGGCCGGTCTACCTTCGAAAAGTATTCTGTAAGCAATTTTATCGGGAACTTCATCGTGTGTATATTGATTGTACACCACGCGGCAGCGCCTGTAAAGTACTCCTCCTAGTTCTTGAGAGTGCGGATCACTTCACTGCTCGGATAAATCAAGTTCCGTCCATCACTCACACACTCCTTGAGAATTGTCAAAAGAGGCATATTCATTGCTTGCTGTTCCCATGAGAGCATCCTTGAAGAATGCCGCCTTCCGTGTCTAGCGTGGGAGTCGGCGGGACGGCGGGAGCGGAATGCAAGAAAATGGCGGCGGCACCTCCCGAGAACCGGTTTTGGCAGCTACGACCCCTTCCAAGAGTGGCACCACCCTCAGTGGGGAGAGGGCGCGCATCGAGGCACCTGGCAGAAGCCAAGCACATTCCCCCCATGTAGCAACAAGAGAGCACTGACTGGTACTGGCAGCTATGCTTTGCACTTCGCGTCTCTGGACGATGCGTCATACTATCTGCTGTCAGATTCTGTATCTGTGGTGCGCAGTCGCCGAGCGAATAACGCGTTTTGATAGCCTGCCACAGGCTAACATAGGTCGCAATGACGCCATCAATCTTGGTAAGTACTTTCAAACGTTTTTCTGCTCGTATTTGGTAGTAGGGTGGGGGTGAAAAATTACTTATGCTCACGTACACCCGTCGTCAAACTTTTATAGCACTTTTAGTAAAATGATTCAATTTTGTCATCGTCTTCCCATGCATTAGAATAGATCATCATCATCATCAGCCTGACTACGTCCACTGCAGGGCAAAGGCATCTCCCCTGTCTCTCCAATTAACCCTTTCCTTTGCCAGCTGTGCCCACCGTACGCAGACTAATTTTCACGGTGAAAATTGCGCAGTGCACCCTTATATGTCCAGCAGTAAGTTTTGAACGCAAAACGATTAGATGTTTAATCGCCTTTCATAAACTCTTTACGGCGGGTGTACGTTGCAAAATGCATGCAACCTCCAGCATGAGCGCAGCTAATATTGACTTTGTGCTTCAAATGTTGAGTCCTACTTTCTTTTCGGAACCCTGATGATTGTTCGGAATAGTTTAAATGTAAATTAATTGAACTGTAGTGCAGGCCTCTTTTTGTGAGGCCTAAATCCATTTGGTGCCTTTGTTCCAGATGAAGCTGAGATACGCGCGCAGGATTATTTTCACTTTTAATGCAAAAATACGGCGTATTTTTCCCCCCGTACTCTAGCATTCCCTCCAAGCCCTAAGGGCTTGCTTCAGCTTCACCCGCAAACAATTTTCTATCGCCGTTTCACGTCACTAAGTCCTCATGACAGTTGGCAACTTGCAAAATTTGCCCCTGGCTTAGAAGATATTTTCCAACAAAGAAGACATTTTTCGCAGTCTGCGTTTTCACTTACTTCCCCCTGCCCACAAAATGCAAAATGCGTCAGTCGGTCACCAGATGCAATAAGGGACTTCTCCCACCTTCATTTTCTAAAAAGAATGCGGGACTGCTGTCTGTATACGAGAGCTTTCAGTCGGAAAATATCCTGCTGCAGAAGCTAACATATACTTTTGCAAGTTGTCGCAGAAAGAAACTCACGAATCAGTGCGCATGCGATTTTGTTGCACGCAGGCGGTGAGATGTGGAGTTGAACCTTTTATATGGACAACTTGCAAAATTGCAAGAAAGCTGACTTACGGGAAGTTGTTTTTTAACCAAAAACCCTTGTTCACAGACCACGTTTTCAAAGTTGAGAGAAAACTGACGCCAACCAATATTTTTATTTTTGCCCAACGTTTCTGGGCCTACTCGGTCCCTTCTTCAGGGGTGACTATATAAAAAAAAACTCTGTGCCAGCCGCAGCAGCGGGTTGCTGCCTTCGCTCTCCCTTTGTTAGCACGTGGCGCAGTCCAATAACGTACGCGGAGGGGAGCGTTCCTGGAGTCATATTCATCGCCGCCTTTGTTAGCCGGATGTGCCAGGACTCAACATGTCGCATCTTGAACAGCTTTGGTTCCATGGTGCAAGACGCTCACCTTCTCGAAGGCTATCCGGTGGTCGGCGCGCTCGGAGTGGTCGGCGAGGGAGTTGGATTCTGAATTCATTAGTCGGATGGTTGGCGTCAGTTTTCTCTTAACTATCTCAAGAACCCGACCAGGCGGACCATAGATGTTTTAGTTCAAACCGCGTTTTCACTTCCTGCTCTGCTGAATGAAAGAGTTAGCGCGAGGGGAGATGAGTCAGTCGCCCTCCATTGTATTCTTTTTCCAAAATGTGAGGGGGACTGCCCCCTAGTGTGGGAGAACCTGAAGTCGATGCTCGTCACCATCTTTGTAGATATAAACGGAAGTCGTCGAAAGGTTATAGACATTTTTAGCATAATTGAGACGTATACCGGTTTACCCGACCCCTCCTGCGCACGCGCAGTGGCATTGTTGGAATTAGGGGGAACCACTGCGCGTGCGCAGGAGGGGTCGGGTAAACCGGTGTGTTCCCGGTATGCTAAAGGCGTCTAATAATACATTCCTTGACGAGTACCTGTCTAGCCCGCTCCTCAAGTTCGCAGCCCTGCTCTATTGTGTCCTTCCAACAACTTCCCTCTCAAACAGATAAAGGGACATCTCCCCTCCCTATTCGAAGAAGAATGTCAGATTTCCGTCTGTGATTGAGGGTTTTCGGTTGGAAAATTGTAGAGGGTGCTTGATATTACGCAAGTTGTATTTTGCTTGTGTCAAAAGCATTACTGCTCATCAGCTGAACAATGTTTATTTCAGCTTGTTTTTGCTAGTAAAATGTTCCAGGGTCATAGTATGCCCTTTGGAATCAAAGCCAGAAAAACACTGTAGATAAAGAACTAGGCCATTTCGAAGTGGGAGCTGCGCCCAACTTCCACTGCATTTCAGATATGTTTGGTTCTATGGAAGTTTGCCATCCCAAAGCGACTCAGGCTATGACGGATGCCGTAGTGAAGAGCTCCGTATAATTTCGACCACCTGCGGGTCTTCCACGTGCACCGACATCGCACAGTACATGGGTCTCTAGCATTTCACCTCCATGGAAAATTCGGCCGCCGCGGCCGGGATAAAACCCGCGTTTTTCGGGTCAGCAGCCGAGCACCATAACCACTGAGCCACTGCGATGATTTGGTGTCCAAAGGGGGTTCATTTTTTTTTGTTTATTACGCCTTACAGTATGCTCGATTCGAAAACGCCACACATACACCTTCACGCTTTTGGCCAAAACTGCCGAAGCTTAAATTTTGATATCATAAATGAAACAGATCATTTGCAGAAATCTGTAAATCAGCTTCTCCGCAAGGCTTGTTTTCCAACCAAACGGTCTCGTTTCCAGACGACGCTCTCGCATTGTTTGAGGAAAAGAAAATAGTCAAGTTCCCCCTTCTGAGTAAACTCAGGAATGTCTCCAGTTTACTTCAAGGTCAACCTTCTGTAGCACTGCAGTAGAGGCTAGGCAGGAACTAGAAGAAACTGGGCCTTTGTTCCTGTGCCAGCAGTATTGAGCTACCTCATACTACACTTTCTTAAAACTTCTTGCTGAACAACACCCTCGCGCTAACTTCCCTTTACCCCACTACACCCGTGGCCAGAACAAGGAACAACCTACTCCCCACAGCACTATGACAAAATACGGTCTCCCTCCTTTTCCTTCCTATAGACTGCTGCAGGCAGATTGCGACCATCAGCAGTTTTCATTCGCTCGAAGAATGAGAGTGTGTCGTTTGGGCTGGAGATCTTTTGGTTGGAAAACTAGCCTTACAGAGAGGATGACTGACAGGTTTCCGCTAATGGTGAATTCATGCGTTAAATGTGTGCACTGTCCGTCATGTTTCAACGATCTTTTTTTTTTTTCACACAGGTTCACTTGGAGCATGGATGTCATTATGGCGTTGGCAGAAGACTGCTGTGTTATGTTGCAATTTTAAATTCATTAAAAAAATAAACTCTGTCGTGCGCACTGATGTTCTATCACTGGCGTGCAGAAGTGCAGACTGAAGTGCTGCGCGGCACGCCACAGATTATCGCACTAACACTAACATAACCAGGAATGTGGGAGAGAAAAACATCTCTGAACTGCCGGCCATCGAGGTGGTTATCATGCCTTTTCGGCAAGCAGCTTCGTTCTACAGGTGTATGATAATGCTGAGTTTAGTTGCAATGTGAGTTATACATTGCAGTAGATGCACGATTAGCGCACACCTACAAAGTGAAGTGGTTTCCTTAACAGGCCCAGAAACGACCTTGCTTTTAACAACAATGGGTGCCTCGCATCACAGCGAACGTGCCTGTGCGTCTCTTTCGAGAATATGTAACAATACACTGTAATAAGGGTTTAGTACATTCCTCTGGACGGTAACGTTACCCTTCTGCAAGAGTCGTAAAGATACATATAAAAGAGCAAAATATACACGCTTGCGGAGCAGTGTTATGCCCTCTCATGCGGTGCAAATTTGCACCTTACAAGCGTTGTAATAAGCTCGTTAGATAAATTTAACTACAGTCCTTGGAAGGGTAAGTTTACGCTTAAGGTTACCCTTCCAAAAGAGACGTAAGGATGCACCTAAAAGAGCAGAACATGCACACTTGCAGAGCAATGTTATGCCCATTGACACAGTGCAAAGTTGTACCTTAGAAGCGTTGTAATAAACTCATTAGGTAGGTTTTGACTATAGCCCTTGCGAGGGTAAGTTTACGCTTAAGGTTACCCTCCCTAACACGGCGTAAAGGTGCACCTAAAAGAGCAAAACCATATGCTTTCGCGGAGCAATGTTACACCCATTGATAAGGTGCAAAGTTGTACTCTAGCAGCGTTGTAGTAAGCTCATTAGATAGGCTTAACCGTAACCCTTGCAAGGATAAGTTTACGCTCTGAGATTGAGCATAAGCTTATTCCGAGTGGGTGCAAATATGCACCAGAAAATAAAACGTATGTTTGCACCTTCATGGCCTAAGCGTTACTCTTTCTGAGGAAGGGTAACGTTAGTCATCAAAGGCTTATACTTACACTTGACCAAACGGAGTAACATTACCCCGATAACAGCCTAAACATTACTCCGTACGCACTTACTCCCCCGACGAAGGAGTAACTTTGCACCCAAAGGGGGTCGCCACAGCGTCAGTGGATTTACCCCCTTAAAGGAGTAAGACCACTCCTTTTTTTCTTAGAGTGTGGAGGCGTCTGAAGAGGATCTGTTGGGAGTGCATAATAGAGGGGTGGGGAGGAGGGTGAGTCCAAAGCTTCAAAAACCAAGTCATCGCTGAAGCCTTGACTTTGAGAAAATAAATAAACTAAATAAATATTTCCGCGACTGGGATTCGAACCCACGGCGGCGCTAACAGATCAGTTTCGCTGGCCAATGCGCGAGAGCAGTACGCTACCGCCGCAGCCGATCACGCCTCTTGCTAATGATGATGATGATGACCTCGTGCTTAATGGCACGTACCCGCGGCAGGGGATTGGCCAGGGTGCATTGTAGCCTCTTGATAAACTGCAACAACCTCCCGCGCTGCGCATTGCAGATCGTCGTCTTCATCAACTTCTATTTCCGGCTCGAACAGGTCATATCAACTTAACCTCGGTCAGACCTTAACCCGAGTCTAATGTCGTGGCCAGACGACCGAGAAAAGCAAAACAATGAGCCAATCATGCTCAACTCGTGTTTTCGCACGTCTACTCACTTTAACTACGTTGATACCCCACCATTTTTAGCCCTACGTCGTATTACTTAGCCTCGGGGCCTAACGCTGGTAAGGGATGTGAGGTGGTGTTAGGTTTGGCCTACTGTGGGCGCCCCGCAAACGAAGCTTCACAATGAGTTCAAAGTGCCTTTCACGGCCGAATAGAGTTCTAATAGGACGTCACAGTCGTGCGGAATGCTTGTCACCCCTTGTCTAACAGTTCCCCTCGCTTTCTTCTTAAAGTCTATATTTCGTCTCTCTCCTTACGGTGCGGTTTCTTAAAGCCTATATTTCGTCTTTCTCCTTACGGTGCGATTTGTGTCCACCTTGATTTGAGGTACTTGAAGCATTGTTCGTTTCTTGAAAGCCAAACAAATTCAATTTTTCTTTGTAGCTTCAGAAGTGTAGACTTGATGTGGCTTCCTCCTGGGGTTACACATTTTTCGGCACTCACTGGTAGCCTATGATTACCAACAGCACATTCTGTAGTTGTGGCCAGCTTGCATGTGGACGCTGTAATAATAAACGGTGGTTCTTAGTGTCCGGTTTTGGTGGATAAAAGAAAATTTGTCCTTATTTGATTCCGAATTGAAAACAGTATCCCTCAAGCATAAAATTATCCGGGTATGTATAAGTTTTCTCAATGCAATAAACCGTTTGTACGCTTTTGAATGCGAAATTCTACGCTTGCAAATTATATGTGATCGTGCTTACAAATCGACGTATGTAAGATAAAAATGCATCCGAATGTAGAATAGTTGAAGCGCACAGTCAATTTAAAGTTGCTGTACTGAAGGTCATAAACTGCAATTCGCTGAGCAAACAACCCTTTACATTGGGTGAAAAAGGAAATATAGAATCTTTATTGGCGACATCTGCATTATTTCTGATGACTACTCACTCGCTCATTACGCTGTTTTCAGTAGACATGACGACGAGCAGAAACTTCGTACGCTAAAACACCTTGCCGGCATACACATATGTGCGTCTATTTTTTTCTGTCACCATTAAAACTTGGTAGGTAGTATCCGGGAGCATTTTGTGTCAATTTCATGCCTTGCTGAGAACTTTCCTGTCACGAATATGTGAAATCGAACCTCATTTCTTCTCAATTTTTTCGTATCATATTTACACTTTTTAATCTTTTTCCTTTTCATGTATTTTTCTCTTTTATACGCGATAAAAATTACCTGGAATTTTGCGCACTCTCACTCCTCTCTTCCCGCCTGAGAGCCTCTCAAGAGAGGTGAACGTTTATAAAGAAACAGACATGTAAACACTACATGCCATGTTCCTATTTCTTCTCTTCTTTCGTCCCTGTTATTTAGCGCTACTGCTATGTCCTCTTAATCTAAAGATAAACTTGCCCTGCTTTTTGCCTTAAATCCTATATAGCGTTATACATATTTATGCGCACCCATTTCCGGTGCAAGAAAATAGAGCTTTAAACACACGTAAAAGACGGCAGTGATTTAAATATTATATGTGAGGTTACAGAAATCTTTGATATTCTTAGAAAAACCAAACAACGATTGCTGTAATTTAAGAGCAAATTAGTGCTATTGCACTTGCGGATGAGGAGGTCAATAGCGATTGCCTATTGTTCCAAAATACGTCAAGAAAGAAAACTTGGAAATCTAAATTTTTTTTTTTCTTGCTAACAATAACCAGTTCGAAGTTATATACTGAGTTGAAAACGACAATTAAACACTTGAGTAAAAAGCGCGACCAAAGTTTTCAGTCAGTCGGCATGGAAAAAGTGGGTCGGCGCCGAATAGCACGCTTGAAATAACGCACTCTTCGACATATTCGAAGAGACTCCATCGTCTGCTTTTCAAATCTACACGGCAATTACTCTTTTAGAGCATCGGTACATCTGGAGCTGGTTCATCAACATGGAGGTGGAAGGAAGGGGAGGCGGTTGGCCTGTTCCTGTGATGAATGATGCAAAGCAGATTGGAGTTAATACACCCCAGTAAATTGCAAAACAAATGTTTTTGATGCAGTGCAAAGTAGGCAGATAATGCGCATTTCGAGAAAACGTTCTTTACTCAGGCGAATGACTCACTACGCTTACATCGCGCTTCTGAGGGTCTCTGTAGATAAAGCGTGCTGTGGGTGGGCCTAGGACCAGGAAATGAAAAATTATGTTCCAGAGCGACAGCTGCCCATTAAACCCCAAGAACATTAACATAAGCTTACGTCTCTCCCAAAATGTAATATTTCGGTTTATTTCGAAAAATTATGAAGAAAGACTAACCTGCACCTTCTGTTTCTGTTTCCATTTTTCATGTTAAAAAAAGTTATCACAGAATTCGGCTTAAAGAAGTAACAAGCAGGAGTACAGAAAAATTATGTGCCTTCAGCAAGCAACAGAGTAAAAGAGAAAAGGTTATTCAAACAAAGTAGTGAAAGCAGGATTCACTGAATTCTGTTCAATAAATCATCTCGGCTCGACGCTGAGTGACCATTATTTTTCCCCCATATTTCCTCAAACGAAGGAGGGGCCGCCCGTCGGGATGGGCTGTATTTATTGCCTTAAGTTCTGCGAAGCGTCTTCAGAGCACATTTCAGAGCCACACTGTGATAGATTGTATTAGACTATTGCGTTCATGGTTTCAGAGGTATTCGAGGTTGCTTTCTTGTTTTCCGATGTTCATGCACATTCTTGTGGTCCACAGAATGTGTACGGTTTTTAAAGTATGATTCTTTCTTATTTATGATAAAAAGGATCGAAAATTGATAATTAAGAAGGAAAAATGCACTGACAGCCTCACTGTCAGTGGAGACCTCAAATTCACCAATAGGGAAGTGATGAAGCAGGGAGTAAAAGAAGAAAGAGAGTAAGGTCACCCTAACAGAAGGTTCCGGATTAATTTCGACGACCTGGAGTTGTTTAACGTCCGCTGACATCGCACAATACACAGGTGTACGATCCTAGTGTGCCGCCAGGCACTGCTCTAGAAAGCGGGATAGGGATATAGGAGATTGCTATAAAGAATGCAGATGAATGTGCCTAAGCAACCGCAACAGCAAGTCAAATCAGTGTTTTGTGAATAGTTAGAGTTCCTTCTGGGGTATATGAAGTGGTAGTAAATGCATAGATAATCGTGGAGTTATCTCTGTCTCAAAATTTTACTGAATACAGCACTCTGTGGTTGAATAAATGCCAAATGTTTGCGAGATGACATTGCCGAATGAGAGAAGGCCACCTGGTAGGGCAACGCATGCTACAAGGGGGTGGTCTTGGATGTGTTTGTAATGAAATAAACGTACAATGTCCACAACTTCTCATAGCAGTGTTTGCAAAATTTTGCCCGTCTCTACGTCCACGGCAATGGAAACTTCTGAGAAGGAATATATATGGCTGAGAGAATTTCATTTACCGCCGTGTTTAGAATCTGTGACGCTGTTTTCGCAACCGAAAGAAAGTTTCAAGCTTTAAACAACATGGCTGTCACCTCTTTCGTTCTTCGTTGCCGGACTTTCCTAGACAATTGTTACAAAACAACACACCAAAAAAGAACTAAACGAAAAACAACAGCTCTGTTGGTGTCGACAGTGTAGGTTAAAATTTTTTTTATGTATCTCAAGGGTTCAACCATAGACTGCCACTGGGCCTCGCACTCTAGTGCTTGTGTTCTTCAGCTAATCTCTAAATACGCTCTCGGAAACAATCGGCACGGGCCTTGCGCCCTGATCACAATAGCAAATGGCTAAGCGAGAGCACTATAAGCAGTGAGGGCCGATTAACAAGGTCATATGGAACTCTGTCATCATTTCCTATCGCCCCTCTTTTGATGTTTTTGCGGACAGCATTCAAAAGGTTCATCCCTTGCCAGCAATGTAAGAAGACATATCCAACTTTCCAGTTCCTGACATATTAGGTAGTGGGTTTCCCATGACATTAAAAAATTCCGTTTCTCTAAAAATGTTTTGACTGAGAGCGTTCCGTGGCTAAATTTCAAGAAGAAGGATTTCGTGCTCGAATGAACCTGCCTTCTCTTCACTGGCTTCAGGATATCCTGGACGAGCCTGTCCTGCACCACGCATTGCACTAAGGAATCGCGGATAAAATTCTACCGCTGTTATCTCTGTAAAAAGTTTGTTTTTCGCTCAACACAGATAATCTTTCTACAAACGAACCGGTTAAAAAGGCAGACTGGGAATAACCTTTTTAAGAAAACTTAAAATAGGCCTTCGCACAGCATCTGTTCCGACAACATGATAAGGCAACGCACGACTTAGCCTCAACTGACGCACTTTAAGCAAACTTCTGGCATGAAAAACAGAAACCGATTTGATAGCTTCCATGGAAAAGGGGGCAAAAGTCACAGATCTCTACTCTTCATCCAGCTGAACCAGTTCGTAAAACTGTAATCTTCCCATTTTGGGGCCCATATGAAAACGGGAAACACTTTGTGCTGCCTTTCCACGTATACCCGCGAAAAAATATAGCTCTTGCGTAAGATACCACAGCTTACTAACAAAACAGACATTACACACGGTGCTTGGCCAAATAGCGAAAGGGATGCACCTTTCCATTTTTTAGATGTTGAGCGTGGTTCTTGCATCTGATGTGTTCAAAAACTGACATTATGTCTATGGCACACCCAGGTGATGTGCCTACCGCAATCAAAAAAGCAAAAGTATCAGGAGTTCATGACCGCTTACCAGGCCAGAACCTTATGCACTTTCCACATTTGCCTGAACTCAGAAACGTTTGGGGAACGTTTCCGAAACTGTAATGTTGTTAACAGCGCAAAGATTGGTCGACAGAGAAAAAAGAACGCAAGCGCTGTGTTGTGTTTTTAACAAGTCCTGACATTCCTTTTTGGTAGATTAAACACACCGCGACTTCATCGGTAAACATTAGGGAGCTGCACGTTAAACTCGTGGAGCAAGTTATTCCTTACGAAAGCAAGACCCAGAGTTTTAATTTAAATTCAAAATAGAAGTGGGCTAACAGGGCAGCCCTGGCGCACTGAACGCTGTTCTTATTGGGACCCCCTAATAACAATCACCTCAGCGCGCTTGTGTGTGTTTATGGCAGTCATCTTCTCTCGAATAAACAGTGGTTTTTTGGTAAGCGACTCTTTCGTGGTAAAAAAGCTGCACGCAGAAACGAAATACGCAGCCAACAGCCACAACCGTACGTTTGACGCTAACAAGTATAAAAAGAAGTTTGTCGCAATAATGAAGCAGCTTAACGGGACGACAGTGCACTGTCGTTGAGGTCTATAAAATATTATATTTTCGTAGATCTCACCACATGGTGGCAATGACGAAGTATTCAAACTGGCAAAGTCGTCATGTCCCAGCGGAGAGTAGCGCCACTGTGTGTTCTCTAATTGCGGCTGACATGGAAGACGCCACGAGCGACCAATACTAGAATAAGTGCTTTCTTTTCTTTCAGTCAACATAAAATTTCTTCTCTGTTCATTTGAGTGGCTTGAAAAGAGAGTATGTTCTGTTAATAAGGGGGGGGGGGGGGGGGGGGGGGGGGAGGGCTCGGTTGAACGAGTGCGCTGCTTTTCTTTATTTCTGCCCACAAGGGGGCAAAATCAAGCGCTTGTGACCAAATTCTGCCCATAGATTCAGGCAATTCAGGAATTATAGCTGCATTTAAGCGCTGCTCAAAATCTAAAAATCTGGATAAATTTTGCTTTGTAAATTACCCGTCAAAGTGCAGTCATTTGCGACGCAACACTGTGAATAAGGTTCTATTCTTTATTTTTAGTTTTGTTTATTGCCTGCATGACAATTGGTCCATCTTACTCTGAGGATTATAGAATTTTTGAAGATCTTCATTTTTAAATTAAAATTTCTTGCTCTTCATACGGCCTCCTAAGCCAGTGCGTCCGCCTATTTAGCAAAAATTTATAGCTGGTTTTCTCCTAGATGAGTCGCATCGCAAATAACTAAGGCCTGCACTGCCAGTGTTCACCCTTTCTCTCATGTAAAGGAATGGCTGTGACTACAAATGGATCTCTTGCGCATATGGCTAGGGCGTTTGCTTGGATAGCCATGTTTGATTTTCCACGTATACAGTTCTGCGGCGTTTCTACGAAACTATATTTTTATACCTGTAATGTTTATTCTCGCCATGCTGTCTAATATTTACAACTTCTAACGCAGCTGTTTAACAGTACTGGCGGTTGGCCCAGCGGTTAGGTCACACAGCACTAATTCGGCATGTCGCCGTTTCAAACCCAGCCGCCGGTGCGGGTTGAGAACCGGTTCAATAGCCTAGAAAAACGGGGGCCTTGATTAGGGTGCAGCTGAAACAGCTCACGGAAACTCCTTTCTTTTAATACTCCATTAGTCGTGGTGAATACGGAATGCCCACTTTGAAAGAAATGTGCTTTCTTTTAAAGCACCTTCAAAAGATGCCTACAGCCGTGCCATTTAAAGCGGACATGGAGGACGAGGAAAACTTTATTTAGAGAAGATGTCTGGGAGGTCGGTCGCCTTGGACGGTCGTCGGTCCAGGACTCCCACAGCTTCTGACATCGTGCCGGCTAGCGCAGTCAGTCGCTACTCATCGCCCAGCCTAGCTTCCCATGACGATGTAGTGGGGAGGGGTATAGGTGGATGCCGGGGGGACGCTGTTTCACGATAGGCAGTGAGAGGGGCACTGTGACTGGAAGAAGGTCTGCATGTTGTGAAGGCTCGGGAAGGAGTTTGGCTGGAGCTGGCGCTACTCTGTGGCGTCCGCCCTTGATAGGGATGGGTGGGGCGATGGAAAAGTCATTTACACCGGCAGCTGTATATGGCACATTCGGCTTAATCTTGACAAAGTCACAACGACGTTGTTGCGGTCTTCGATGTCGATGTCTACGCGGCTGTCTGCCATAATCTGACCATTGCAGGACGTTATATTACCTCCGCAACAGGCTTCAATGAGAGCTCGTTAAGCCAGCATGCATCAAACGCTCCTGTAGCGGTTGCTTGAATGTTTTATCGGTCGCTTTGCGCGACAAAGAAGTTCAATTCTCTAGCTAGAGAATGATCTGAATAGGATCATCTTAAAGCCAGCCTAAAGACGCAACACAGCTAGCAGAAAAGAGGAAGGCGAGACAAGGCCGCCTCGTGTTCCACCCTTGTTTTGTGCTCTTTTTTTCTCCACGCTGTGTGGCGTCTTCTGGCTGGCTTTAAGATGATTCAGTACCAACTCACCCAGGCGTCAGCCTTTTGTAACTAGGATGCGTTTGGTTGCCTGCAGGTATGTCCTTGGCTTATTGTCGCGTGACAATTTGATTCAAATTAAATGCGTGCAAAGAAGCCACGAAATACTGTTGAATTTAAATTAGCGCTTCTGTGTCGTCCCCTGGTTGCGTCTTTCCTTGATTGCGACAGCCGTTATTGGCGAGAAATCCCCAATAACGTGCTTATGTTCTCGTTACCAATACCGGGGCGTTGTAAGGGCAAAAGGGGTGAAGAAGGCAGAGAACAATATTGCTTATGATAAAAGGCAACGCGTAGTGGCTGTGTCACTTTAGATGGGCTCCGCCTACCAATCACGATTGAGCGAGGGGATGGAGGAGGAAGCGAAGGAGGAAGGAAGAAAGACGGGGCGCCGTAGTGTTATGTTTCCGTATAACTTCAGCCACCTGTGGATAATTAACGTGCCGTGACATTGCACAGTGTCTTAAAGGCAGCACAGTAGGCGGGACGGGCGCTCGTTGTGTCTATATTTTGATGCCTTTATAATAATGATGATCCAGCCAGCACAGCCTAGCTTCTGTTGCAACATTGCACAAAAACACGAACTACTTCTGCATTTCGCCTCTATCAAAGCGCGGCCTGCAGCTGCGGGCAGCAACTGATAACTAGTTCACCATTAAGAGTCGTACAGAAATAAACAGTAGGTTCTGAATGAAACCGCCGGCGACCGTTCAAAAGCCGGGAGTACGGTGATTCCATCTTCACAGGTTGACTGCACGGCGTGCTTTACATTATGGACATGTTGGACTGCAATTAAAATAGGATTTACTGAAGTTAACTAGTCAGATTTTGATTTTTGCTTTAGAACTCAACGTCATGATCTGTAATATAAGGCCGGCAACATTGATAGCGAGCCCAGTTTCTTAACTCTCGGAATCAGCACCATGGTTGCAAATGTTGACTTTGAAACTTAGCACCAGCGTAAAGGACGAAGACATATAAGGAAGCTCAACGGGTCATAAATGGTTTCTCGGTGAGATCCATTTGTCTTCAAGGTTTGTGCTTGTGTTAAGTATGATGAATAAATCAACTCGCCCGACTTCCTGTATTCGGGGACATTGAACATGAAAAAAACCGTTCTGAAAATTTTGTAATTTGTACTTTCTAAGTTGCCTATCGCGAAAATAGCGTTGCTGACAGATGTTATCACATGAACGACGTCGAGATCTTCTACGTCCTAAAAGGCATGGGCTGCTTCTGTTTGTACAGCAAAAAAAAAACGAGCAAAGCCACCGTCTTGTCCGAGTCATCGCTAATGAAGTCAACCTGCCACTTGAGAAAAAAAATCAGCTGTTCCATTTTTTTCACTGCATTGAAAGCTCTGCTTGATCACCAGCCACAAAAAGGACCATCGTCCAAAAACTCGACGTTTGTCCCTACGGTTAATTCGCTATAAAAAAACTATAACATCGGTGCTAGGTTACGGCTGTATTCTTACTTTTATCGCAATGGTTCGTTCGTCTAGTGGATAAAAAAAACATCATCATCATCATCATCATCATCATCATCATCAGCCTTACTACACCCACTGCAGGGCAAAGGCCTCTCCCATGTCTCTACAATTAACCCTATCCTTTGCAAGCTGCATCCACCCTTTGCCTGCAAGCTTCATAATGTCATCCGCCCACCTAACCTTCTGCCGCCCTCTGCTCCGCTTACTTTCTCTTGGAATCCACTCCGTTACCCTTAAGGACCAGCGGTTATCTTGCCTTCGCATTACATGCCCTGCCCAAGCCCATTTCTTTCTCTTGATTTCGACTAGGATGTCATTAACCCGTGTTTGTTCCCTCACCCACTCTGCCCGCTTCCGATCTCTTAACGTTACACCTGTCATTTTTCTTTCCATGGCTCGCTGCGTTGTCCTTAACTTAAGCTTAACTCTTTTCGTTAGCCTCCACGTTTCTGCCCCGTAGGTGAGTACCGGTAAGATTAAGGTGTTGTGCACTTTCGTCTTGAGGGAAATTGGTAAACTGCCACTCATGATCTGCGAGAATTTGCCATATGCACTCCACCCCATTCTTATAAGAAAAAAAAACATATTTTCTACAAACGTGACAGATGCATCTAGATCTGACCTCAATGACTTTATACTGCTGTCAGTTACAAAAACTAGCAATTTTTAAATCATTAATTCTTTGAAAATCTTTATTTAAGCGTTTCAAATACATAAAGCTGATTTTCTAACGTCGATAGAACAAAGAAAAATGCTTCAGCATTTTTTAAAACTTTGTCGTTCCTTAATTTCTAGTGTCAGCTTGGGATGCGACAACATTCGGCGGCGGCGATAACAATATCCAAACTCGGGGACTGATCTGGGATTCATGGCTGATTATTGAGGTTCCCCAAGCATAGTGAATGTATCATTGGACACAAGTAGGTTCTCTTGCACTTCTTGGTTGAAGTTGACAGGAGAGTAAGTGCACCCCGAGAATTGCTTTTTACTTTGCAGATTTGGCGCTCACATATCGTATGTTGATATCGCGTTCGGCTTCTAGCATACGTTCGCGGTTTTAAATCTCGCCGCAACGGCAGAAAAAAACAGTTCGTGTAGAGATGTTCCAGTGTGCGTTGTGAACGCTTCATGGAGTCGAAAAGATCTCGATCTCTTTACTCAAATGTACCTCAAAGCCAGTATGGTTGATTTAGCGCAGAGAAGTATAATATTTCAACGCTTACACCAATTTGCAATAGAAAATGCGGAATTTATATTAGATGCATCCGAATCATACGAGCCCTATTTAGAAGCGAAGACAATTTCTGTTGACGCAGAGAGAGGACAGACTTCTTTCGAAAAAATGGTTTACCTGTCTAAAGAGGCCTCTCGTGATAGCGGTTGCCTGTTGCGGATTGTGTCGTGAAGGAAAACAGACAGCGGTTACAATGCAATATAATACAATAGAATAGAAAACAATATATTACAATACAACACAATGCAATACAATACACTCTTCATTCAACATCTTAGTGATCTTTTCAGCTGGGTCAAAAAGCACTGAAGGCTTGACTAGACCCGCACTTCGATACCTGGAAAACGGGCGCAAAGCAATTTTGCAAAACATAATGGCGGCTAACGGGCGAAGGAAGAGGGAAAGGGGGAAGAGACCTGGAGAAGGATTAGCGGGGAAAAATGAACGCAAGAAAAGAATGAAGACAGGGTAAGAAAGCCATGAAAAAACTGTTTACAGGGTTAGAATCGCTCGCATATACCACATTTCTTGAGAAGGGAAGCTTTTGTGTCGTTATGCTTCTTGTGACCCGGTAACAGGAGACGCAGTGTAACCTGGTATCAAATATGAAGGTTGTTTTCGACAATGCCTATGCTCTGAAGTTCGCAACAGTACACTCTAAAGACAGCGCAGAAAAAAGCATGCGCTCCTTTTGTACAATCGCGAAAAGGCTGCGTACGAATACAGAATATGATGACAAAGGTCCTCTTGCGATCGCTATATTGGCCGAAGATGATTGCCAGAGGATCCGACTAGGTACGTCATATACTGCGCGAAGAAAAAAGAAAAAAGAAAAGAGAATTGCACACGCCTACCGGGTTTTGGCTGCTTCATACCCAGCACTAAGAAATGATAAATCTTCTCCTGTGGCCTGGAATAGCCTTCATCAACGCCTACATTCCTTACTATGTTACAGTTGCTTTCGGTTGAGTTATTTTTTCAGAAGCATCTTGAAAAAAAAAAACTCACAGTTTTTTACCAAATACAAGTGCATTCGTTATACTGCTTGAAATTTCAATCAAATATGTTATGAAGTACGTCTTTGGTCATTTTCTCTTAACTTATCGCCAAACTGCAGCGTATCTGGCACCTAGAGCGGTCAGGGTGTGCAAATTTATGAGGTATGAATAGCAGGACTTTATCAGTCTTAATCGGGCTACCTTGTTCTTTCAAATAGAAGAAACATGTGGCTCTTCCAGAAGCAAAAGCGCCCCTGTGTACGTCTTTTCTCGGCTTTTTTGCCTTGTTAGCGCTGTTCTGAAAATAAACGCCGTAAAACCCGTTCATTGGTGAATGTTAGCTCGTGCACAATATTGCGTGGCGACATCATGCACGATACTGTGAGGAAAGAAAAATAACGGTGTCTTCATTTCGGTAGCTATAAACAATAGAATTCATAAAAACGCAAATCAAATGTCTTACCATACTATCTTTGTAAAGAACTCACTGAAGCAGATTTATGCTAATGAACACAGGTGCATTGGTTCATAATTCTTATACACAGCTACCGCAGTGAGGGTTTACGCAAGTATCGCAAGAGGCCTTTAATGTGTTCCGTGGTTTTCGACAAGTGTGGTGTGTGACGAAATTACGTGCCGCAGTTTGAGTGTCTGTTACTCGTTTTTTCAACTTTGTTTCTAAAAAAAATTGCTTTTGCACTGAACCAATATCTCTGTAATCATCAGTTCGCGGTGACTACTTCAGGCAGATTTTAATTCCTTGCATTTTGTCGAATTCGGCCTAGGCAGTGCATCTTGAACAATGAAAGCACCGAGACGGCCATGAAAGCCTCTTCTTATGGGTTGAAAAGTTTTAATGAAAATGTGAAGCACGCAGCTCGTAATGAAAGCCTACGAAACACTGGATGCTTATGACTGCCATCTGAGCGTGAAATTTCAGGTTCTCTTTGCTGAAAAAAAGTCTTTAGTAAAGAAAGCGGAAAACGACGCTCACATCCTTGGTTTGCGTTGCGTAACCCTAATGAATTCTGAGCTCAAAATCAACCGCTACTTTCAAGAGAGCCTTTTACTAAGTGCGTTAGGAATCAAGGCACAGCCTGTTCCGCGATCATGTGAAGCAAGTAAAGCTTATGAAACGATTAGCGAGAAATTCGGTATAATATTTTAACGAAGACGAAGCGGTCGCGCTAGGCCAGCGGCCATTAAATAATCTGTTGTCCATCGTTTATCGTGCCTCCTCTTCGGCTGGCAGCCACGTGACCTTATCACACCGCTTTTCTCTTGAGTCGTTTAAAGAGAAAGACGGCAAATGCTGACTTCAGCTTTGATTAAGTTTCAAGAACCGCGAAGTTAGCCCCTCTGCGAGTTAAAGGGCGCTTGCACTATTTTTTGAGTGTTCCACGATATTATAGGATTCAAATTTGTATTGGCTGTAGGTGAAGCATTTCCACGCTTTTTTTTTTGCGCTACCATTTAAAATGATGACGTAATCGACGAATAAATTTTAAGCTTCTCTCTGCAGCGCTAGGGGTATGCAAAGAAGTTTGATGTCGTGTCAAGGAGGGTACGATTTCAAATTTTGCGCTGGGCCGTCACCATACCCATTCGTACGTTGTTAGGTGCTGCCAAACAACGCTCGGCTGGCTTTGGCGTTCGTTTTCTTTTTTAAAAGCAAGAATTTATGCGTAGCAAATGTTCCGGTGCCGTCAATAAAATCATCAGGCGCCCCCAACTTGGCATCGTGCGCTGCAAAGAAGCTTGAAGGTCGTCGTGATTTTAATTGCAGATTACGTCACCATTTTAAATGCTGTGCCACAAGAACAACGCATGCTTTACTTGCAAGTTTCTCACGCTTGAGCACTTCAACCTTGTCGAATTCTAAAACCCCTGGAGTTGTCCTTTAAACGTATGACTCGATACAAAAGGAACCGAAACAAAGTCTTGTGGCCTAATTGTGCTGGTGTGCGATGTTCTTGACATACGAGGATGTATTATATCGATTTAAATATGAGCCGAGTCACAGCCGAGGTACAGTTAGGCGGCTTTTGAAATATTCTTTCAAATTTACAAACAAGTGTTGCAGTGCAGGAAGACTGCCTTCATAAAGAAGCCTGGCTCCATGTATAACGAACCTTATAAACGTGTAAGAATATGGCACGAAAGGAAGAGAAAACAAAAAAAAAGGAAATATGCATCATTTTCTATGAAACAAGTTGGCAAAAAATTTAGCGAATTAATTATTGGAGGAGGAGAGACGCAAACATGAATAAATACAAGTCCGTATTCCGTGTTTGTGTCATAATAAAAAGCGTCATAATCTGCCCCAGCGGCTACACCTGATTGGTCGAAACGCCGGAAGCGGATGTGGTTGTTCAGACGCACTGAAAAGGTTCGAAGAAATCTGACGGTGACGTCAGACACATAGCGTACGCTCTTCTAGCAGCAGATGATCAAGGAGAGTTAACATGGCGGCGCACTCTGAAGCGGGGCCACTCACTTCGAAGTGAACTCGTCGGTGTTACTGCGTTTTTCGGCATATGAACTGGCTACAAATAGCGTACGTGACTATCGCTTCGTCTTATCTTGTCTATAACAAACTGGGTGGACAATAAATATGGCCTGTTTTTTTTTTATTTCGCTGGGTGATTCGGTGGGTTCTAGGCCTAACCAGCACCGGTTTGTTGTAGAAATTGTTCTCTTCATTCAAAAGGGATGGCGCCACAATCACTGAAACTATTTTGTCTGCTTATGATGAATGATGTAACATAAAGCGTAATGACCCACAAAATACTTCCGTTTACGGAGCGCAAACGTACATTTCCTATTATAGAACTCTCAATTAGTTTTTGAAGCGTCCTGCACCATGATCGTGTGTAATGTCTGCCAGCGTGAAACCGCTCATGTGCACGGACGGTCAATCGCCAGCGAAGCACTGCTACGCTGACTTGTTTTACTTGCCAGAGGTTGTTTTTTTTTTTGCGTCCCTTACGGTTCTCGATAGCCGCGGTGGTGTGGATCTGCCTTGAGCTCGCGAGTTAGCTTGCAAGTTAGTTTTCAGGCGTCAGTGTGGGCATGCCGGCGATTCATACCATACCGAACCCATAAAAAGTTCGTCTGCGAAGTCTCCCAACGCATCTATGAAGTGAAACGCAGGAAGATTTTTTTAGCTAATTCGTTTTATTTATTTGCAGTAGTAAAATTAAAAACCTATCAGCAGCATCTCGCGGTCCTTGCAGTGATTGCATAAAAGGAATGAAAAACGTAAATTACCGTCTGCACAACCGTCAGATAACAGCGCCAATTTACGTTCAGCGATGTTGCAGACGACTAGTCGTCACGTAGCGTCTTGATTCAGCACGGCACGGAGCGCACATTTTGCAGCGAGTGACTGCATGCCACAAATTTCCATATCCGTTCGCTTTTACCCTCAAGATAAATGTAAAACACCGTGTTGTGCGAACAAGCTAGCTGCCTTTTATTTACCATAAGCGATCGACGGCTGTAGCGGCCACCTTCTGTCACTGAAAATGCATGCGTATTTTCTACAATATTTTCTCCTTTAAGTACACCTCTGGCCTTTACAGTGCCGACAAGAGTATCTGAGCTACTATTTTCATTTGTCGAAGTCCATTGGGCCAATAAATCAGCTTTCATAATACCCCTTTATAGTGGAATCTGATGGGCAACTAAATTTGTGGCTGTATGTTTTTTCTCTCCCATTGGTCCCGTTGCATTTCTCAGCAAAGAGCAAAAGCGCCACTGGACGTTTCCCTGCGGCAGCCGCAACGCGGTGACATCCTGCCGCCGCTCACAGTCGCAACCGAACCGACATCCGCTTTCGGTTTTTTGACCAATCAGCGGCGGCCGATGCGGCCGATTATCACGCTTTTTATTATGACACAAACTCGGAATACTGCCCTTGGTTCCTAGAAATATTCTCTGTTAAGACCATATATAAAGCGAGTCGGCCCAAGTCCTAATGGCGGGTGATAAGAGAAGGGCAAGGTGCTTTATGTCGATATGTGAGCAAGAAAAGGAATTGCGGAAATACAGTTTTTCTCTGCTCATCGAGATATTGTGTACCATTCGTCAGCAATAATTTCTTCTAATAACACTGCTTGAGCGGAAAACCGGGCGACGCTTGCCTCGAAGTCTGTATGCCTTAGAGCAAATTGTGAAAACAACTACGTGTACCTAAACACAAACGCCTTTCTCAAATCTTTCCAATTATACTACTCCTGCGCCAGATGCTGCCACTCTATCCTCGCAAATTTCTGGCTTTATCCCCTTACCTGACTTTCTGTAATGCCCTGCTATGCTTGCTTTCCATCCACTCCTTATACTCTAAGCCCTGTGGATGGCTATTTCATCGCCTTATTCTCAGAAAAACATCATAACTTTCTTTGCACAGTTTGGTATTTTCCTTCCTCAGAAAGTTATCCCTATCATTTTCTTTTCCATAACTCGCTGCACTGTCTCTAAATTGATACCAAGCCTTTTAGGAAGAATCCAAATTTATGGCCCGTAGGTGAGTGCTGGTATAGTATCTTTATCCCTGTACTGCCATTATCCATTTTTACATTACCATTATCCCTCTCCTCCGGCAGTGTAATGGTAATTCGACATTCATGCCTTCAAATGCAATCTACAACGCTGTAATTTTCCTAGTTGCTTCACTCTCGTGATCCGGTTCAGCTGGTACTACTTACCCCCTCATGACTTGCTAACCTGTTATATCATGTCCTTCACGCAGGAAATTACTTTTACGAACAAGGTTCGTAATGGCTATGCGAGCACATCAAACAAGTAGAGCATTCGAAACTTGTTCGTTTCACCGTCTCCAAACTAATGTGCCCTTCAGGTCATCAAAACAGGAATGTACTTTACTCCTGTTACTCGCTTGACAAGTTTTTTCGATCGTCTTAGTTGTCACTATGAAAATTTTATCAAGAAACCGCTCTTATTTCAGGCATTATCTTTTCCTTTTGTTTGTGCCAGATTATTTCTCGTTTCTTATCTTGATGTGATTCTATTCTATCATCTGTTTCTTCTGTTTGCTGTCATAGTTTGATTTCAATACGCTTCCTGCTTTATAATATTTTCAGTCATAGTTTTAGTTTCTTTTATTTGTTCCAGCACGTACAGCTGTATTTCTTATACGTTTCTTTCTCTTTTTCCATCCTCCTATTTCCTCTTAATCTGTGTTTTATTTGAATTTGTTATGCTTCCTTATTTTGGGTACAAATTAGTATGCTATTTTTCTTCTCCTCTTTTCTTCTTTTTTCGCTCCCTGTTTGTTTTTTCCTCATTTACTTCTCAGGTTTCAATATGCACTCTTCCGTACGATTTCCTTTCACTTCCATATATTCGCTAATTCAAGAATGTTTTATACCATGCATATTTTCTTCTAGATGCAAATTTGTGCTATTTGCTCGTTCCTTGCGTCTTCATCAGCTGCTCTTGTTAGGAATTGCGAGGCACTGGTTTTCTGAGTGGAACAATAACCCCATCTTTGTTTATGACAAAATATCTTCAGAATGTTTTTTGTTCTTTGGTTTCTTATCTATTTTTATAATGCCACTATGCCTGCCATACTTTGTTAGAGCGGGCTTTCTCTCGAATTTTCATTTCATTTCCTTCTTCTGCATTGATAGGATAGTGATACGAATTCTATGGGTATTTGGAAATCTAATGCTTGTTCTGCAGCGTTTGAGTGCATACTTGTAGGAAGGATTACATCTTGCTCATTTAGGAGCTTACGTTTCCTCGTATATTAACGAGTTAAAACAATCTAGAGCCAACAATAGCTTCCGTAGGATAACATTGTGTACGTCGGACTCGTTAAAATGTGTGTTTTTGCGCGTTTCATCATACCTTTTCTGCAGTGTCTGTATAGGTTTGTAAGTGACTATTGATGTTGATTTCGCCGCAAACACAGGAGATGGCAGTGCTTTTTCGTTGAACGGTTACAATAGACAGGTCTAGTGCTGCAGCTGAAGCTCGCGCCGCAGCAAACGCTGTAGGGGAAAAAGCCCGCGATGTAATTTTAGAAATTTTCGGGATTTGGGGAATACTGCTTCATAATTTGCGTAGTTCGTAAACGTAATCCACGTAAACGTAGGTGCAGAATTGACATTCTCGTCCCAGAGTTCCTTGCAAACCAGACTTTGAAAGTCAACCTTTAATACCTTTTTGTTATGAGACTGTCCTACTTTGCTGCAACAATTTTGATAGAAGGGCTGAATATTGCGATTTGTTTTACAAGTAAGAAGCTGCACTTCGACGATGCTAGATACATGTATATTCCTATCAGAAAAACAAAGTTCCTTATTTTAGAGAAATGTGAACCCCTCTGCAAAATAGTTATCCTAGAAATTAATCAACGATCAGGAACTCCGCCACACAAGATGCAATTTTTCCTTCTGAGGAACCTTACGGTATGATGATGTTCAGCGGCTGCGTTTATGGAGGAGAAATATATTAATTGAACAATCTGATTCCAAGTAATAGAGGCTGTGCTAACTGCAACGTCGTATTAAACATTGTTTAGCTTTCGTAGCGCTTTAGGTGCCATAGCAGAGGCGCTACAGAACAGCCGTCAGGATCTCGCCGTGCGAATGGCCTAAGCAGGAGACAGAAATAAATTAAATTTTCCGGCGGCACTTAAAGAACTAAATGCACTAAGGAACTTAAGTGCAAGTCATGTCAAAACATTGCAATTCTATTGCAATTGTGTTCTAACGATATTTTAATTCTGTTGGAGTTCTGTTTCATTCCTTTGTAGTTACTGCAGTTGTTATTACTAGTACAGATTATTACGGGCTACTCTTCCTGTATTTTCCCGCCTTTAATGACATCACGCCTTTTCAACAAATGGCGAGCTTTTGCACCACCGCCAATTTTGGTCGACGGCGGGGTTTCGTGCTAATGAGCCACATAATGGATTCGCAATGATAAAGATTTTGTGAGACCGATAACACCCGGAGCAGCTGAAAGGTACAGGAAGTCAGTTGCTTCTTGGGAGGGTGCTAGAGTGAGTACGGAGGCAGAAAAACGCAGGCAGGGGGACGGCCTTATGCAAGGAAAAGGAGACGCTAGCTGGTTCTTCACCGCACCACAATTTTACAGGCAAATGTAACTAACGGAAGCATGCAGTCTCGGTTGATGTGGTCTGATTCATTTTAGGTGGAAAGCATATTCGAAAGGGTCCGATGAAAGCTTCCTGTGAGGTCATCGATTTGGAGGTGATTGAAGTGTGTTTGGCTGGCTCTATTCGAGGCATGAAGAACTTGCTCGAGGATGACGGAGAGAAAAGGCTTTTAATGGTCTCTGAGAAGAACACAGAATGCTCCGTGAAGAAGATTAATGGCATGTAGGGAAAAAAATGAGCTATCTGTGCAGCGGAGCCTGAAGGTAGAGCAGCTATTTAAGCGCATCTAGTGAGGTATTCCTTGTCGGTCACTGTCCAGCGAGTCTCCGCCGCAGTCAACGGCAGAGGTGCGTAAAGATGAAATGAACGGCTGCGCAAATCAGGACACAGACAAGAGACACCACATGCCTCCCGTTTGTGCGTAAAGTACCTCCCGTTTGTGCGTAAAGATCGACGCCTATGATTTCCGTATGGGTGACAGGGAATGAAAGAGATTGAAGAAGACCCGCAGGGAAGAGACGCTGAGCGTAGGCAGCGTTCAAGGGGAGCACATTTGGCGACGTATTTCGCAGCGTTGGTGGAATGTAACTGCCAGAAGGGGCTTATAAGGAGGCAATAGATCTTACGGGAAGACAGATGACCAACGGTGGGATCATCGTGCAATACTTGCAACCGCTCACGGCGGAACGAAACGGGAAAACGAAGAAGCGACGCAACAACAAAAATTCTTCACGACAGAAAGCGTGGGCTCGGTACAACAATGGCACGCCATTTGGATTTTGGTTGCATACCTCTACAATGATATCTGTGTAGCCAGGATGAAGGATGTTGTCAGCGATTGTATCGAAGAGATGAGATGGGCGTTCATAACGGTTAGAGTACGTTTACTACTGCACATTGCTATCGCAGAATGTCATGTTATACACGCAGTAATCGTTAGCATGTTTTTTCACACTACCTTGCCTGCACGAAGAATTAAATTGTACCATCCCGTCACTTGCGAGATCAGAGGCAACGCAACCACTTTCATGAAAGCTTTTGCTCAGGAACTGAGTTATAGATTTGCAGTCACAAGGATTTTATTAACGCTCAAGGAAAAATTACAGGAACATGACCTGAAAAGACTCGATTAGCGAGTGATGACTTAAGTCAGGCATGTGTTCTATTTGCTTGATTGAACGCTGTCGAAGGCAGACGAGTGCCTTCCGTGTGCCAGGATTGCCGTAGACAGGGATAATTTAGGTTTAAATAGTGGGGCCTCATGGGAAACAATGTTTAGTCAATGCTACCCTTCCTTCAGGTATAAGCACGCACTCCACAACGTTGTCTTTTTCGCCTTTCATTCTGCAGCATTTGACGTATTTTCATAAGCAGTCACTTCAGGGCGTCATGCTATTTGTCGGGGTTTTTTTTTTGGTGGCTTTTCTGAGATTCATGTTTTCTTGCGAAACTTTGGGTGGAGTTTTTCCTCCCCGTCTTGATGATTTCCACAAAATTAGGCAGCCGCGCGGAAGTCAGTTCCTGCGCAAATAAATTTTAAAGCTTGCCTTTTTCGTCGACTCCCTTCAGACGATTCCTGCGGTCAACATTGCGTTTTCAGCGTCAGAAACGGTAATCTTACATTATCCCCCCCCCCCCCCCCCCACCCCTGAGTAATAAATATTGAGGCTTTATTAGGTAATCTTAGCCATTTTATGGAAGAATTCATCATTTCCAGTTCCTACTTCTGTAATTAACGCGCGTGACTTTTCCAGTAATATATATGACGTGTTGAATCGCGTCATATACATTACTGCAGCATATACATATCCTGTGTTTCAAACAGCCACCTGCTGGGGTAGTGGCGCGTCGCTTAACCGCTGCACCACTGCTCCAAGAGGGGCATGATGACTTCCAGGGATCCAGGAATCTAAAGTAGAGAATGATCATTTCCGCGTATATGCGCCTTAACCCATTAACGCTATCACGTAATATGCTCCAGTCGTCCCTTAAGTGCCCCTTCCTGGCTTTTGTGCTCTAGCACTAGAGCCCCCACTGGCCGATTTCGCTTATGTTTTTCCTGTCCCTCTGCTACATTAAAGACCTTGGTGCCACCCGCCTGGTTGGCACGTGGGCCACCTTTCTACCTATGCCACGCGATCATGACGTCATCACAACCTCGCCTTCAGATTCTGAGCAAACTGCCCATCGTGACACGTGGCAGTTGAATAAATGATCATTCACGGGAGCTCGCTAGGAAAGAGTAACCTGCGTCTCAGAAGCCCCACCGGTGACAACACCTGCCATCGCTGGGTAGCGGCGCATATTGTAATAGCTGCACCACTGCGCCAGCAGTAGTATAAGCACTCCCAGCGGTCTGTCAATGTAAATTGGAGAATGACGAATTCCGTTTATGTGGCCATTAACCCATTAACGTTATCGCTCCATACCCTTACAGCAATGGCCTTAATAAAAAATTCAAACTAAGCACAAGAACTGGTACTGGGCAAAACTTGTTGCAGGGCTAGCAGTTGCTTCATCTCTTGGGTAAAAATTAGGGCAACACAAATCTTCGCACAAGTAAGAACGGCAGGACAGAAAGCGCCTCGTCCTGACTTTCTGACTTCTGGATGTGTTTATGCAGCGCGAACTTTTACGCAAGAGGAAAACTAGTGCTACCGCACCAATGTCGCATTTTTTCTAGGCAATCTATATCCCCTGACTTTTTTTCCCCTTCTTATTCTTCCACGACAGGACAAGAATACAAAGTTAAGGCTATGTGCAATTCACATATTTCCCTTATGAGCAAGTATCGTTATTATGATCAATGTACTACCATCATTCGCCGGCAACTCTTTTCGCGAGCACAAGTGTAGTTTGCAGTAAGTACCTCCCCTGTTTATTCTATGCACTTGGTCGCATAAAATTACTTCAAACCAAAAATTGAATTTACAATTGCAAATAAGACATCTTAAAGTCAGTGCTGATCCAAAGAATATCACAAATTGTGAACCTAAGCTCTTTTTCGGTCGTAAAAGAAAATCAGTGATAATAGGCTGTCTTCCTTCCAGCAATATAAATAAACTTCGCAACTTCAAGACGGCCCTACGGGAAAAACAAGTAAAATAACAGAGCCCATTAACAAAATAAAAACGCGGCTGCGTACGAAATGGAAACTTAGTTGCTTGCAGCGCGATAACAGGAGAGTTAAGCAACCTACGTAACTATGTTAAAACTTAGTTGCTTGCAGCGCGATAACAGGAGAATGAAGCAACGTACGTAATTATGTTAAGATAGAGAAAGTGAGCGTCCAGATGACAAAAGTGATGGTGACGAACGAAGATAGGAGAAGTAAAGAAGATTAAGGAATAATTACATGTGTTGAGGGAGAGGCGCGTACGCAGTTTCAAAAACTGCTTCTTTGCTTAATTTATAGCACCATTCTCTAGGTGAAGAAAATTAAACCGGACGTATAATCATAATTGTTGGGAATACCGCGCCGGAGAATTCCGCTCTTTCATATATGCGTATATTTCTAATCAATATTGGGTGGTGAGTTCATATGAAAAGAAATGGCAGAGCCGAGAGAACCATGCATTAAGCAACGCGTTTTTCGCGCGTTATCTATTTAAACGAAGAACATATTCGGGCCCTGAAGATGTGAATGGACATTTATTACGTGGTCTATATATTAAGCGAAATTACAAGGAACTTTAACACTTAGAAATAATAGGCACACAACCACAGTTTTATTAAAATGCATCTTAATAGCTCACAACAATGCCTCTTAGGAAAGAAGCGGCGCGCAGAAAACTGAGTTCCTGGAAAAATCGTTCCGAGCTCTATAAAATTTTGAAATCAATTTAGAGAAGCAGGAATCATTACGATAATTTCTGCTCCACAGCATGAATGCTCCTTTTCTACACAGCATCACTGAAAGTGAGGCTCTTTCTTCGCTGGACCACGAAATGGATGCGAGTTCATTTTCCTCTCTGTGTAGAAGCCACCGCTCTCAAGAACTTTTTTTCAGCTTTGCGGTGTCCTATATAAAAATGGTGAATTTGGCAACCTTTTGTGGCAGTAATTATTTTAGGTCAGATTCTTCATGACGCGTTCCACTCACCAAGTTGTTTTCTCATTTAAAAGGTTTTCCTTGGTTTCACGCACTGTACTATCTGAATTGCCGGCTGACCGCAGTGAAGGGACTGAATGGCTTACCCTTTGCTGTGAAGTTTAATCTTCAGCAAATAGGTGATGAAAGATGCAGCCAATTAAAAGAAGCGCAATGTCTTTCTCTATTGGGCATTCATTTTTAAGCATGCTTCACGTGTGCAGCACCCGTTGAAAGCACTTCAAGATGAGCAGCTAGACGATTATTATCCAGTGTCATCTCATGTTTGGACGATTTAGGTGTTATTTATGAAGATATTGGTTTATGAAGATTGGCATATTGGTTTCAAAGGACCGTGCATACGGTGCAGGAGATGCCGGCGATGGGGTGCCGGCGATGGAGATCGATGACGCAGGGAGTGTGATAGCCCTGTTTTGAAAAGGGCAGTTTAGAGGGCGAGGAAGAGCGTCGATGAGTGAGGGAATCCGGATAGAGGCGGTAGGTCGATGACGAAGGGTTTCGGTAGTGTCGAGAGATGCGTCCAACGTGGGAGCAGTTACAACACATGGGCCTCTCTCTTACCAGGCGTTCCCCACTCGGCTGGATGACGTGCGGCACTAGGGGCACGCGGCGAGCATCTAAGGTATTAAGAGCGCAAGGTGGCTGGACACCGAGATTGTAGAATTCTTCCCGAGAACTTCCTGTACAAGAGACACTGCAGGAGTACTGTCGGGTGCCGGTGGTTAAAGAGCAGCGGGACATTGCCTCAAATTCTAGACGCACGTGTAATGCTCTTGGATGCTGGCAAGGGGCACGGTGGGGTGCGGTCTACGCAGGACCCCGTCGCAGCCGTGTTCGGCAGCCGCAAGAGCAGCGGCGAAATTCGGCGCCATTCTTCGATGATCGCGTCCACCGTTCCACATTCCTTGTACATGAGCAGGTCGAAAGCGTCATCTGCATGCGGTGCCTTTAACGCATGAACAACTTTGTCACTTTCTCACATGGTGGGGTCAATTGCAAGCAGAGGGCTAAGATGTCCTGAATTTAGGACACTTAGGGCTCTGGGGACGTCGGTGCGCAGCACGTGGGAACCTCCTTGGCAGCAAGCTGTCTGCCGATAGGCTTATCGAACAGGTCAGGCAGCTTCTGCTGGCGGATTGCCCAAGTTGGGACGTCCTCCTCATGGGTCTCCAAACATACCGCGCCGTACATTATGGGTAGAATATGACGTTAGCCAGCTTGAGGGTCGAGTTTCGCCTCTTGAGCCATCTACGTCGACACTGTCTATTCCGCAGAAAGACCCGAGATTTTGTGCGCGCGCACTAATGGCCGTCGGGGTGCGAGGTGCCGGTGCAACATTTCCCGTCACGTGGCATGGTTGAACTTCTCGGAAAGAATCTGGTGAGGATTTTCGGTTGGGTTGTTGTGGCACTTCGAACCTCCCTATAATCAGGTAATCAGAAGAAAAATATTTACAGAATGAGAATAAAGGTATCCAGAGGGAGAGTAAGCCGATGAGCAGAGAATCAAAGGGGCCCAATGCCAGAACACACATTTAGACCTCAGCGTCTCTCATGCCTACGGACAGCACTTCCTCCTGTTCGTTTTACATGCTTACGGCCGGGAGAGTTTTAATGCTTGCCTTGTGAAAAATGTTATGAATTTTCAGGCGACTAGGAATTTTGCAGTATGCAGTATGAATTTTGAGCCGGCGCCTGCAGGCAAGTGCCCACGGTGGAGGACGTCGGGTCCGGCTGACTTGCTTCGTCCATAGCGAGACACTGGATAGGCAGCGCGCAGCGGCCGCGGCGACGGTGGAGCGCGCGGCTGCAGCTGCTGCGAGTCACATGGTACGTCACTCGATTACTTACGAAGCTCGGCTCCTCCTGTTAAAGGTCATTCGTGCAGACACAGCGAAATAGGCGCCGCTAGGCTACCAAAGCTGTCGCTTTAAAACGATAAGTGCGGTGGTCGTGGAGGACATACAACACGCTCTGTCAGCGTTCTCTTCACTTAACAGACAGGGCTTTCGCCGCGCGGGGCCAGTTAGGTTGAAAAATTTCAATGTTGAGTGCAGGCCATCACTCGTTGAGTTTCTTCAAGTTGCATTGAGTTTAGCTTGAAATCATTTTCTTGCTTAGATGCTTGTCTCTGTCGTGAAGGAATGTCTTCAACGCCCTACTTATTTTTTCGTAATCTGAATATTAGGCGAACTTGGTTTCTGAGTAGCTTCCGAGTTTTCAAAGAATTTAGTTGAGGATAACTTGCATGGTCACTAAATTGTCACGCACTTAACCAAGAATTACAAAACAACAGCCATAAAAAGAACAGTCCTTCATTACTCCTGCCCTTAACCCAAGGATCCAAGGATGAGTTTGGATTAGCCTAGTTAATGCGCTCCAGTATGTTCGTACAAAATATGCGCGCATTCCACGAGTATAGCCAGACATCAACATGGGGAGCACATTCCAAAGAGCCAAAGTCCGCTCGTATCGTAACCATATTCAATCGCAAGTGATAACAAGTTGTTTCGGCTATGCTTCGATATATGAACAAGCCAAGAAATGCATGTTTGTCGTCTTATCTACCTTGCATCTGTTGCTACAGGAGCTCTTCAATAAATGCTGAAGGGAGAATCCCTGTCCTTGGTTAGAAATCACCCGGAGGTTTTCAGAAGAGGCTGTGTCACTACGGTGGCTACATAGAGACACTATTCCGCCTTGTGCGACTGTAGTGCTGCGACACAGTTACACGCTTAAGATGACCCAGTCCAGTGCCCTACAGCTGCTTATGCTGCTTTATGTTGTGTGAAGCGCCATTTCCCTGGCCTGCTCAGTTAACCAATGATATAGCGGTAGCTAAATCTCACTATCGTGCTGACATGACCACGCATCCGTTCTGCGCATTCGTGACTTGTGGTCGAGTGTTGGTATCTCTGCAGCATGACTTTTCGGCTTGCGCGTGCGTGATCGCTAAATAGACAATAGCGCCACAGAAGACGAGGACAGACAAATGAAGATAAACAGCACGAGCGCTAACTTCCAGCAGATTTTATTTTTCCCAATAAGTACATTTATACGTCCGAATATGAGTTTTATAGCAAGCGTGAACAGGATAAATGTCTTGGGTGAGCTCTTTAAAACATTCAATATCATAGGAATATGAATGAGGGAGGAGGAGGAAAGGCAGGGAGGTTAACCAGAGGAATAGCCGGTTTGCTACCCTGCACGGGGGGAAAGGGGTGTGGGGAGAAAAAGATGAAGGAGAAAAGACAGTCAGAAAATTAAAGTCACTATGTAAAGTCACAGCGTTCATTAAAGTCACAGCCTATCATGCAGGGAGCCCTTCACCGCCGACGACCGCCGCGGCCAGTGTCCGAGAATCTTCGTTCCCGTCAGTGGGCGCAGGTCTATATGCTCCAGTGCACGGCAGAGAGACTGTCATTCGGCGTTGTAGGCAGGGCATTCACAAAGAATGTGGGCTATAGTATCATCACACCCGCAGATGGCATATGCAGGGCTGTCAGCTATACCTATTAAGAAGGAGTAGTGCTTGGTGAAAGCTACACCAAGCCACAGGCGACACAACAAAGTTGCTTCACGTCGTGGTAGGCCGGATGGAAGCCGAAGCTTCAGATCTGAGTTATTGGATGAGAGAAAGATAAAGAGGGAAGGCAGGGATGTTAACCAGAAAGGCGTTCTAGTTGGCTATCCTGCACTTGGCAAGATGGATTAGGGGATTAAAAAGAGAAAGACAGAAGGGACGAGGATCACAGTCACAACTAGTCCCTGAAGAAAGTCGCTCTCAGGATGTGCTAAACCTTGAGGGCAATTGATTGCTGCCAAAATTATGCCATGACTTTTCGATACACCGCAGTGGTACACTTCTCGAATCTTTGCATCCAGCTGTTCATACGCCCCGCCGCGTAGAGCAGCTTGCAGTCCTTGAAGGGCAGATTTGGAATCAATGAAAACTTACAATTCAGGTGCAGGCTGTTGGCTGATGAACTCAACTGCAGCCCGAAAGGCAGCTGGTTCTACACCTGTTGAGGAAGTGTGGGAAGTCGTCTTCACCTTCATAAAGATGGACCTTGCCGGTATCATCGAAGACACTGCTAAACTAGTTGAGTTAAACAGCCATATGTTTATGCAGGAACACTTCTCGTTCGAAATATTGAGGCCCTACAGACGAAGGTAAGGTGTCAATTATAGATGCCGCTTTCTGAAGTCTCGCACGAACTTGTGGACAAGTCACACTTGAATCCCATATACAGATGTCACCCGCGTAGATAGAGTCTCAGCAGGTTGTGGCAGTAAGTTGACCAGGCCAACGAGAAAAAAATTGAAGACAGTTGGACTCAGCCCGCCACCCTGTGGGTCTCCGCGCAAAATTCGATGTAAAGATGTTGCTCAGTCCTCAGTTCTGGACAAAAAGAGACCTGTCTGATAAATAGCTGCGTATCCAGCTGTACATGGGGACTCTGATTTCAGTACCTTCCAAGGCGTCCAAAATGGCCTCATGTGTTACGTTCTCGTAGGTTCCTTGATATCGAAAAGCGATGCCACGGTAGATCTTTTCAGAATTTTCTTGGCGCTGGACGAACGTTACCAGGTCCGCCACATTGTTGATACAGGAGCGTCCGTGTTGAAATCTGGACATTAATTTTGGATATATTTCTTACCGCTCCAGGTAACATTCGACGCGTGTTAGCAACATTCTTGCAACCACTTTGCCGACGCACTTGGCAAGTGCAATCAGATGGTATGATGCAAGGTCGAGTGGTGATTTCCCAGATTTTAGAAGTGGAACGAGGTGGCTTGTCTTCCATTCAATATGAATTGTGCCTTCAAACCATGACTTGTTATAAGCGGCCAAAAGAGCCCTGTCTATTGACCAAGGCTGGCAAGTGCGGAGTACGTTACACCACAGGGCCCTGGCAATAATGACCTGGAACAAGCCAGCGCACCACCGAGTTCCTCCGGGCAGAATAGAAGACCCATCCGTGAATCCCGAGAGGCTGGAACATCATTGCAATGAAGCGTTGCGGGTGGATTTGGTGGGTCTGGTATCATTGCGCAAAAATCTTCGGCTACCTAGACCTCGCCGCATTTCTGGTGGAGCGCGAGGGACTTGAACGGGTGATTTAGTTAAGGGGACGTGCGGAGGCCACGAACGACATTCCAAACGCGTGACAGAGGCTTCCGTGGATCGAGCGTTTCGCAAAACGACTTCATGCGTTGTGCCTGCGGGGTTTGACTTCAGCGCTGAACTCTTTTTTTTTTGTATGTGGCTTGAATCCTTGAGGTCGACGCGCGACATTGTGCGTTGGTATCGACGTTCTGCCCTCCGTCGTAATGCTCGCACTCGCTGTAATTCGAGATCAAACTCGGTGTAGTTTGCGACAGAGTTAAAGTCGCAGGTTGCATTGTCCATGGCCTCCTTAATTTTTCCATCGGGACTTGTGGTGAAGCCTTCACGGCGAGCATGCTCCGTAAGTTCTTTAAAAGCTTTCCAATAGATGCTCTGCATACGTGTGCCCGATGTCGATGTGGAATGTCCGGTAATGAAAATGTAGGTTGGGATATGGATGGAGTGCTAACACCTGTTCGTCCTGATATAATTATCTTTTCAGCTTCAATAATTTCTCTTCTTATTCTATCTTCGATTCTTTCAAATCAACAAATTTCTGAAGCTAAGGTTGAAAATTACTTGACTCACAAGACAGGATGTGACCTACAAGCGATCCTTCTCGCCCTTTCCTTACGTTGCGACCACGCCCCATTAGTCGTTCATTCAAATATTTCTACGGTATCAGTATAACAGCCAGACAGGCAGATGTTTGAACGAGCGGGTAATGGGACATGCTCGCAACGTTAGCAATGCCATGTTCTGGCGTATAAATGTGCTTCTAGAGAAGAAAAGAAGCTAGAAGTTAGTGCTCGTGCTAATGGCCTCTCTTTCTGTGTCCTCATCTGCTGCGCTGGAGTTTATAGTCATCTTAGTATGTCGTTAAATGAAATGGAGCTGGAAAAGAAACAAAGCTTCAACAGGTTCGGTGCGAAGTCAGCTTGGTGCCTTTCCTGCGTGGCTTTGAGAAACAAGGTAAGTGCTTTCTGACAGGAGCGCATTTGGCGGCGCTCGCGTTGGCAGATAGCGTGGGTTGGTTTCCTGCGGCCCCGTATTGCGGCGAAAATGGTGCACCAGTTTCCACGCGGTAAACAGCTTATTCCTCCATCGAGCGTGCATTCGCCCGGTTACTGAGAATATTCCTCAAATGGGAGGAGAAAAAAGAAAGCTTTAAAGAATGCACTCGACGTTGACTGCGCTCCACGTGTTGCTATGCTTTCTCACGTGGGTTCTCTGAGTGGGCGTGAATGGCAGGAGTGAAAGCAGTTTCGAAAGACGGGTTCTATGTTTTTGTCAGCCTATACAGTCAGTCGGGCACCACAGCTGTATACTTCTTGCTGTGCATTGTGGCACCTGGGGTTCTGTGCGAGTGCTTTGTTCTCGGGCTTAATGCGACCAACTTAATTACACCTCTTGCTGTAAACTGTTTCAACAAAAGCTCAACAAAAGCTTGTTTGGGGCTAGTTGGTGCATGATAATTTTATGTGAAATCTGGGCGCGAACGCACGACAGCCCACAAAGATTAGGTAAGGACAAGCGTTGCTGCTGGTTGTCTTGTCTTCGCGCTCACCTCTGACAATAAAAATCTAAGCTCTTTAGCCTCCGGTCATAGCAAAACTTGTTCCAAAAGTTAGATTTCATCTGAAGGAAACGTATAAGTGGAAACTTTCGAGGTCATGTCTTTCGGCGTGCCAAAGCGTATGTTCACGAACTAGAAGAGGAAGCAGGCTGGCATGCGAAATTAAGTTTTCTTTTGTGCAGTATCGGTAGACGAGCAATATATTCCTGCACAAAACTTTCCTCACTGTGCCTTCGTTGGTATGACATGTTACAAAAGAAGCAAAAAAAAAATCGGTACGGTCTTCCTAATGGTTGCTAATATGTTTTGTTGGTGTGTTTTGCTACTCGTATCATTAAATGAGCGTTACCACGACGTGGTTCATTGCGAGCTAACACGCGCCACGCTCATTTGATCTTGTTGTCACGTTTTATCCTCCTGCATTGCGTATTGCTTTTTTGTTCTGGTTGTTTGGTCGGCTAGTGCTCTACTGGTCTCCTACGCTCATATTTTTCTATATATTAATCTTTGTTTTTATGGCCGTTTATTCTGTTCAGACGTCAGCTGTCTAAATTTGTCTTGAATTTCCCACCCCTCTTACACAATACCTTGCAGATCGGTTACGTATTTCTAATAAAAATAAATAAATAACCGCTTTTAGGATTCGGCAACAAAATATATTGATATCTCGACAATTTCAACATCGCTATGTAAATAGACAGGACGGGCCAGAAGTCACAAAACGCTGATCCTTGTCGCTGAGCAAAGCGATATAAAGAAATCTACACAAGATACTCATTAAAAAAAATTCAGGCAGCACACTTTAGTAATGTTCATATCATGTTCGAGCTGATCACGTGGGACTGAAAGCAAGGATTAAGACTGCTTCCCCCCCAAATAAAAAATAAAAAAATTTCAGGACAGTCAAAGTGCAGACCTCATTTTCGTGATGTCACTTGCGCGGCGCCCCTAAATGCATAACCATGGCGTGCAACAATAAAGCGGTCGCATAGCGTCGTGACCCAATGAGCGGGATTTCGCGGAAGCGCTGCAATAAACATGGACACATAGGCGGCCAAGACGTATCACGCATGTGCACCAACCAGCGTGATCCGTCACACCTGATGATCGAGGTAAATCGGTTGTCTGGAAAATCCGATAGTGACACCCCGCCCTTCCTGAAAGCCGTGGGCATGGGTCACGGTCAGATTTGTCCGTGCCCTACATTTAATGCCTTCTGAGAGAGTGTGAAATGTATGGGATTAATTGTGAACTCCACCGAAGGAATGTTAATGAGGCAGGGTGCAGTGTATTCGAGGAAAATCGCAGCTTTCCCAATAATGTAGGTAAGCTAGAATAAAATGTTGGATTCCTAGACACGTGGCAAGAAATTGATGGTAGCCATTCCCAGGGCAATAAACTGTGAAAAGAGAAATTACCCTTAACTCGCGTTTTGCTGAGACATCCACGGTGACAGCCATTAATGCGACTTCATGCCGAATGACAGGACTGTAATTAAAGCCCCTTGTAGTAGTTGTAGCTGTCGCAGAAATCTGAAAATTCAGGCAAGCCAAAAGATAGCAAAGCAGTAGACGGAAGAAGAAGAAAGAAGAAGTAAGGAACAACACCAGAAAGAAAGGCTAGGTGGAAAGAAATCGTCTAAAGCTACATACAAAATAGGACTGAAAGAGTTCTCAAAGATAATAAATAAGCGCAGGGTAGCCGACGTAAGAAAGATTAATATGGAGAGAATGGATCATGCTCTAATGAACGGAGGTAGCCTAAATGCAGAGAAGAGTCAGTTAGGCTCAAGTAAAAACCAAATGTATGCGCTAAGAGACAAAGAGGGCGATGTCATTAGCAATAGAGAGAAGATATTTAAAGTAGCCTAAGAGTTCTACGCCAATCTATGCAGTAGCCAATGTAATCCGAGCGTTAATGAGAGGAGCCGTAGCGGACAGCAATGCATCATCCCGTCAGCAACGATAGAGGAAGTAAAGAAAAGCTTAGGAACAATGTAACGAGGGAAAGCAGCAGGTGAGGATCAGGTAAAAGCAGATGTGATGAAGGACGGAGGCGAGTTTGTGCTAGAAAAAGCAGTCACCCTGAATACGCAAAGCCTTGTGACCTCTACCGTACCAGAAGCTTGGAAGAGCGCTAACAATATTTTAATTCTTAAGAAAGTAGTCGTCAAGGCCATGAAAAATTACAGACCGATCAATCAGTTTACTGTGCGTTGACTACAAGTATTTACTAAGGTAATCACTAATAGAGTCTGAACAACCTTAAACTGTCGTAAACCAAATGATTAGGCAGGCTTTCGTAAAGAATACTTGACAATAGGATATAACCACGCTGTAAGTGAGGAGAAAGAGAAATGCACAGAATGTAACCAACCCGTATATATAGCCTTCGTTGATTACGAGAAAGCATTTGACTCCTTGCAAACCTCAGCAGTCATGCAGGCTATGCGAAATCAGGCTGTAGAAGGGACTTATGTGAAAATACAGAAATATGTCTATAACACATGCACAGCATAGTCCTCCATAAAGTCAACCATAAAATTCCAATAAGGAAAGGTCTGACGCAGGGAAACACATACGATCTCGCCAATGCTATCCACCGCCTGTTTACAGGAGGTATTCCGAGGCCAGGATTGGGAACAACTGGGGATAAGTGTCAACGCAGAATAAGTATGTAATCTGCGATGCGCTTATGACATTTC
The DNA here is from genome assembly GCF_052857255.1 of Amblyomma americanum. Taxonomy (NCBI): domain Eukaryota; kingdom Metazoa; phylum Arthropoda; class Arachnida; order Ixodida; family Ixodidae; genus Amblyomma; species Amblyomma americanum. The sequence goes on along the minus strand of NC_135500.1, from coordinate 117,785,201 downwards.
CATGATAAGGCACTAGGTAGACGAACTGCAAAACATGATCAATGAGTTATACAGGCAGAGCAGAACGGTGGGTCTAAAAAGTAACATGTAGAAAACCAAAGTAACGTTCAACAGTCTCGCAAGTGAACAGGAGTTCACAACTGGTAGCGAGGAGCTGGAATTAGTAAGAGAATACGTCTACTTAGGATAGCTAGTGACCGTTGATCCGGATCATGAGAGTGAAATAACTAGGGAATAAGAATGACATGGAGCGCATATGGCAGGTCGTGTCAGATCATGAATGGCAGTTTACGAATATCGCTCAGGAGAAACGTGTACTACAGCTGTGTCTTACCGGTGCTTACCTATAGGGCAGAAACGCGGAGGCTAACGAAAAGTGTGCAGAATAAGTTACGGACAACCCAGCGAGCTATCAAAAAAAAATGATAGGTGCAACGTTAATAGAGCGGAAGCGGGCAGAGTGGATGAGAGAACAAACGCGGGTTAAAGACATCCCAGTCGAAATCAAGAGAAAGAAATGGGCTTGGGCAGGGCATGTAATGCGAAGGAAAGGTAGCCGCTGGTACTTAAGGGTAACGGAGTGGATTCCAAGAGAAGGCAAGCTTAGCAGGGGGCGGCAGAAGGTTAGGTGGGCGGATGATATTAAGAAGTTTGCAGGCATAGGGTGGATGCGGTTGGCGGAAGGGTTAATTGTAGAGGCATGGGAGAGGTCTTTGCCTGCAGTGGATGTAGTCAGGGTGATGATGATGATGATGATGATGAGAGAAGTGCAGAAGAGAAAGAATTGTGAGAAGAAGAAAAAGAGCGTTGAATAGTGGAGGAAGTTGAGATGAAACGAGAGAATATGAATGAACGGCACAACTCTCGCCAAATGCTTTAAAGGGGGACGCGGCTTTGAAATCCGCCAAAATGGGTAAAACAATTTACTGTTGAATTTTTGTTTTTCTGCTTGTATGCGTCGTTTTATGCTGTCCCGAAGTTTCATTGCTGAAAGAGACCAGACAGTACTCTAAAAATATTTTTTCACGAACAGCGCGGCTTGTGCATTGCGGGGAATCGATCGAAGAATGGGAGATTTCTTTGTTACGTTTTTCAGCCAGGATACTGAACTTGCGAGGCAGATTGCTTCATGACTGAACTATCTATTTGAACCATGTTTGTTTTGTTGCGCACCTAAGATCAGAGCACAGGTGAAGGCAATCTTTGTTTGACAAGTTGTTGAATTTTATATTCCTTGTAAGAACATTTTTCTCTCTATAATGGGATACAGCTTGAAAAAACAGCAGTACACGGTCTGCGGAGGCGTCCAGTGCACCGCTGGCATATTACAACAATGAAGAAAATTAGCTTTTAAATGTTTGGCCGCATCAAACAAACCAGAAGCATCAAAATTATTCACCTTATATTTTCGTCTTGTGATTAAATTCTTGATTAGAAAACAAGAAACGCTTTGGCAACAGTCTACGTTTTGACGTTATGTCAGCAATGAATTCGGCTCGGCGATCCTTTATATGGGCGGAGCTTTACTACAGCTCAAGTCATATCCAGTTAGATATATGTCAACGGGCACTGCATCTCTGAATTAAGAACCGACATTTGCTCTATGCGAAAATAAATTTCCAAGACTGTGTTCCCCTGTAGCACACCTGTAGGAAAGCAGTGGCGTTGAACTAGCTTTCTGCCACATTTTCTTGGCTCTACGGCTCCATTTAAGAAATTGGAAGGAAAAATTTATATTACAAAATAATTCCCTGGAGATAAATTTGTGATAGTAGCCATAAACTTATTGCTAATATGCTCAAAAGATTCGAAGTAAAATCATCAAGGTCCAAAATTTTTGCTGAAAGCTGCGTCCTCCATTAATACGTAGACTAGGCTAGCCAGACTTTTTATCATACAGAAAAAACTTCCTATTCTTCACCTATCAGAAACACCCACACGTTTTGCAAAAATCGTTGGCACGGCATTTTTAATTCAACTTTATATGTACTTCAATTTGTTCGCTTTCACATGCAGACGGCGTTAATGTTTTCATTCCTCAGTAATATTTTCGTTCTTTGTGCGTTGAAAATTTTAGGATTGCATCTTGCCATTTTTGTTTTAAAGTGTTGCTGCGAAAGAGGGATCCAGGTCTTTCGAGGATGTTTCATTGATGTTTCTCCTTTTTTTTTGGTATTCATAAGAAAGTAAGGCTTGTTCGATTTGACATCAATGTACAGTTGTCTTTATGCGAAGGCATTTATAATGTTGCAGTAAGAATGTGTGTGCACTGGCAATATGCCAACTTTAAATCTTGTTGATGAGTTCTGTGCGAACACTGTGTCTAATTCAAGAAGTGAATATATAATATCAAGTGGTGTAATACGCTGCTTTCCACATAACTTCGTCCTGATCTTCCTTTCTTCCGCAAGAACAACACTGCAACTTTGCACATGCGAATAGCTCAGCCTTGTTCTTGCACTAAAACTGATGCGTAAGGAATCTCTCTCCCATTTCTCTCTCTCCCTCTATTCTCCTTCCCACGTGTAGGGTAGCATACTGGGCATCGCCTAGTTAATCTCCCTGCCTTTCCTTTCGTCTCTTTCTCTCTGCCTGACTTGGTCACCTTCACTCACTTCTTTAGTCATGGTTTTTGGTGTGTGTGATACATACTGCGTCATATCGTACCTATATATACATTTGAGTTGCTCTTCTTCTTGATGTATGAGCGAAAAATATTTTTAGCCTGGCCAATGCTTGTCATAGTGACGCAAAACACACGACCCTTTGGCGCCACGTGGTGAGAAGGTCGTTAAGCAAAGAAGCAATAAATAAC